>NC_134497.1:33836059-33853559 GCF_040206685.1 Ascaphus truei | reverse complement strand
CTTGGGACCACGGATTGGGAAGCGCTGCCTGATCCACGATAGGTAGTTGTCTCTCCAGCCGGTCTGCCACGCCCGCCGGAAGTGACGTCATCTGCAGGGCCGGATGTTCCACCATCTTGGGATGGGCCCCAAAGCGGGACCTCTTCCTCCACCACGACATCCGGTTGTTCCGCTTGGTTCTGCCGCCCCGCCTGGGCCTCGTAACGCCTTTCCTCCACCGAGGTCGCCGTCAGCGGCAGGTAAGAAAAAGGACTGCTCTTACCGCTTCGTGGTGTGGGGGTAGATCGACCCTCACCACTGGACCCGCCGGTCCCTGGAATCGAAGGACTCCGCCTCTCGACCTTCCGCAGTACAGATGACACCCGGCTCCGCTCATCAACAGCTCCTTTAAGTGGCGCCTTTCTTCTGTTACCGCCACAGGAGGTTGATGGTTGGCGAACCACCACACCGGACGACACCAGAGGTTCCTCATCCGAGGAATCCACTTTCACCGGGCTTGAGTTCACCGGTCGGGGTGACCGTCTCTTAGTCTCTCGGCCGATACACTGACCGCTAGCTTCTCTCTCCGCGGGCTTGGTTTTGGCAACCGGCCCCGATTCCCATTCTCCGGGATCCGCACCTTCCCTCCACAGCGCCCCGGGAAGCTCAGCTGACAGCATAGCCGCATCTCTCACCGCTTCGACAGTCTGGTAGGGCACGAAGGTAGGCATGGGCCACATGTATTGGAGGCCACAGTGCGGGCAGCTTGCCGCTGTACACATGGCACCACCGGGCAGTCTGCACTGCAGACAGAGGCACGCCACAGTCTCGGTGCCCGCCACCCGAATCACCAGGAAGCCTCCTGGTGCCGAATAGGGTTGGGTGGAGACCATCGTATTTTCTTCTGGCTTGCTGGCCATAGTCACGATAGGAGACACTCACAATAACGGTCTGTTCAGCGTACTGGCTCCTCGTGACTGACGAGCAGGGGATGGATTGCCAACCACTCCCTTGACTAGCTCCACCCTCATCTGGCAAAGCTGGAAACCACCCCCACTTGTTGCGATTATGGGAGGGTCCCACAGTCTTATAGAATGTCCCGGAATTAGGGCTGTACTCTTCGCAATCCGGGGGGGCGCGGCTTCAGGTTTCGCACCAACACCCGAGCACCACTCCTTATTTGGCGCCATCCCCGGCCAAATTTTCTCAGCCTCTTTATCCTTTCTTTCACAGGCAGCACCAATTACAGGGAATATTTTCTGTAAGGGTGCGGCCGGCTCACCAGCTCCTCGCTCGGCAAGATCCGTTCCCACTGGGCACAATTGGAAACCACTCCCCCTGGTTGAGATTAGGGGCAGGTCCCACAGGTTGATCGGCTGGCTCAGCACTGGGGCTGAGTTAGTCACTGTCCATGAGGGCGCGGCCTCAGCTTTCGCGCCATACCCCCCATCAGGGTGGGGTTTTCCTGTTGGCGCCACTCCTGGCCAACTCTCTGCAAGTCCAGCAATTGCAGAATTTTCTACAATTAATCCACGCGGTCTCCCAGGGAAGCGGGAGCCACCATTTTGGATTGCACTGTCAGTCTCTTCAATGATTGAGGTAGCGTTCATCTGTTTGTATGCCGACTGACAGTCACTCTCATAATGTTCTCTACAGATCACAGTAATGTCCTCCTCAGTGTCCTCAGGGGTAATACCCCTGGGTCCCAAGCAGGACCAAAACGGCGCGGCCACAGCCTTGGCGCCACTCCACAGCAGGCTCGCAAAAGTCGTTTCCATAGCTTGCTCTTTACCCGCACACACGCCATGTGCGCTCTCTCCATCTGCCTCTGTCCGCCATCTCGGACCTTCCGCACCGCGCAGATCCTCCATTCTTGCGGTCGCCATAGGTGTATTGTATTTGTGATTATTGTACATGGAGCTCCTCTCTGCGAGGCAGCTACCACACCGGTACAATAAAGATTGCCTTGATGCACCACCTTGTGTACCTAATGTAGGCTGGACTCGTGTTTGCACTATCTCAGGCTAGGCTCACTCTATCTGTGTCTGCTGTATCTCCTTCCTCCAGTCTGTGCTCCCTTCGGTAAGTGGTCTGGAATGGGCTAGAGTACTCTGGCTCTTCCATGCAGTACTGGGGCGTCTACCTACTGTTGGCTAGCCTAGCGCAGACCCTCTCCAGAATTCCTGACCACGTTAACAGGCTATCCCTTCAGGCATCCTACCAACTAGCACTGCCTCAAGGTGACTAGGACAGCTATAGCCCCTCTCCAAACCCCCAACTCCTTTCAGGCCCCTAGGTCGTCCCTGCGAACTGACAAACTCCATCAGCCCCCTGACTACCCCTAGGCTCCGTCCCAACACAGCACAAAGTGGCAGCATACACTTTCCCTGTTTCCCAGTGTGCCTAGCAAAAGCCTGTCCTGTTGACAGGTCTACATATCTCTCAGCAGCGCCTCCAAATGTAACAGATTTTCTGGCCTGGCCTGACCGACCCAATCTCACATTGGCCCCTGTGGTCTAACCAGCCCCAATTACATGGTCGTGTCTGGTAGTGCACCTGTTGGCAACAGGACTCCTGAGTCTCCCGCATGATGTTGTGTGGGGAATGTCAACCCAGACAGGCAGCTGAGGTAGTGTGTGTGAATCCTACCTATATCCAGTGCAGCGCCTCCACCTCATCAGGATCTCTGCATCCGCTTGTGGATGGTCCTGGTGAGGAACTCCTCTGTGGTGCATCCCTCTGTGTAATTACTCCACACTCACACACGAGGGTATGATTGAACAAGGTCATCTTTATTGCTTGATGTGGGCTAGCTGCCCCTCGCAGTAAGTCTCTTAGCCGCACATTGCGCCATGTACTCCCTTCAAAAGTACACCCTCCCAATGGAGTAGGATCCCCTCTCCCCTCAGGGAGATCACCCCTGTGCCAGGTCCCTGGACACAGTATGGCGTATACAGCTTGAGGCTGAATGAATATAACAAGGCCACTAGTTACAGCACTAGTGGCCTCCTGCTCCCAGGTCTCAACGCAGACCTGCTCCTTACTACAACAACTAACTTTGAACAGTGCTGTGCCTTATATCTCCAGGGAGCGGGCACATCTCTGATGTCACAAATGGTGGACTCAGAGTATGTAACCACTCCCATCCACACATAGGGCACCTCACTCCATGATTACTGCTGGCATCCCTGTAACTTACCAGGTCTTACTGCCAGCAGGAGAGATGACTGCAGTCCATTTTACAGCATGGCTACATATATATATATATATATATATATATATATATAAAAAGAGAAAAGTATCCCAAACGAGCACAAGGGAATACCAAGTTATCTCAAGTTTATTTCACATCAAATGAAAGAACAATACGAAAAAGTTTAAAAAGTGGCAGGAACACCCTACGTGACATCTGACAGATCGTATATACTTAATGTAATCAATGTAATGATTTCAACTGATGCTCTAACAAAGCTCAATAACCTCAGATGAACAATGCTAATAGTCATGTGTACAGAAAGGCAGAAGCGTTGATATGCCTAAAGAGAACTTCTCTGTGTGCAATAAATAATAATCAGTAAACTTTGACTGTTGTAGATGGATGAAACAATGTAGTCACATCTAAAGACATAATAATCAGTTTAAGTCACTCAGCGCTGTATCACAGTGAACTAGATAAACACTGGATTACCCTAAGTTTGGTGAACTCAAAGAACATTCTCTACCATATAATTGGAAGACACAATGAATGTAACATACCAGTAGCTTATATATCTGTGAATATATCACAAGAAGCTTAGTAAAAGCATTGAAGGCTCATAAATAGTTGAACCCAGAGAGAATATCTCTACCATCAGGTTTGCAGACGTAACAAATGTAGCAGAATATATATTGCGGAATAAGAGTCAATGAACATTTCATGAAAGGCAAATAAAGCATCAGAAATAAAGTCAGTAGAGCTACGTGCTCTCCATTAGGAGAAGAGATGAAGTGTCCTGCCACTGACTTCCCACTCCTACGCGTTTCGACTTGCGTCTTCCTCGGGGAGTGGTAATGACAGTCGAGGCAGACCAGACATTTAAACCCTAATTTCGGGCCAAAACCCCATAATTAAGGGTGATCAGACCCATCTGTAATGTGTATACATGAACTGCTACAGATATCATTATATGCACGTATCCAGTCTAAGACCGGCGCCGTCAGTGACGTCATTACGCATCCGACGTCGTCGTCATAACAACAATATACACAGTCAATGACGGAGCCAGAGGGTAAGGATTGAAATTCAATGGCCGCGCTGTATATATGTGTATCCAAGCCCTCTACACTGCGGGAGCCAATCGACGGAATGGATTAGCGTTGATGTCATCACGCGATCTGCGTCGTTGTCATGGTAACCTGTTTTAGCTTCATCCGAGTGTGGATACAGGCTTTTCAAAGGGCAGCGCATTATATCTTATACGTGGATTGCACCAGATATAGCATCTCAGTAACGGAGGACAATCTGATTCAAACAGACAAAGCAGAAAAAGAGGAATTACCTTTAAAAATAAAAATAGTAATTCAATTAAAGGAAGGCAAAAAATTGTGTGTGTTTGAGAATAATTCTTAGTTGAGATCGTTTATGATGTTTATATTTCAGTTATTTCTCCATTTTTAGATCTTTATTAAAATATACAAAAAATAAATATCAAAATGAAAACAAAGACATAAAAATAAATATAAAAAATGAGAGAGTTAAGTAGGATATACTCGTGGAATGAAGCTAACACTATCACCAAATATGGTGATTTTTGTATTTATAAGGGAATCACAAACCATGGAGAAGCTTAAATAGTCATTAAGACCTTTAGGGATCATGGAGTCTATTTGTACAATCCACCTGCATTCTCTGCGTAACAGAGCCTGTTCGTGATCTCCGCCACGAATTCCAAGAGAGACTTTCTCAATAGCAAAAGCTAGTAGGGATGTATAATCGGAATTATGTTTGCGCATAAAATGCTTTGCAACCGATGTAATTTTTATACATGCCTGAAGATCCCTCATGGCATTTTTTTATATTTCTGGTATGCTCCAGTACACGAAACCTTAACTATTGAGTGGTCATTCCAATATATGTAAGTCCACAGGGGCAAAGAATACAATATAGAACCCCTTTACTTTTACAATTTAAAAATCTTGTAGTTTTGAGGACATAAAGACGGAAAATCGGACTGGAGCATATATCTACATGCAGAGCAATTCCTACATTTAAAGAATCCTCTCTTGGAAAAAGCAGTCAGAAATGTGGTGTTGACTTTGGGTACATAGTGACTATGCGCCAGTTTATCTTGCAGATTGGGAGTTCTGTGACTGGTCATAGTCACTCTCTCACCAAGTACTTTCCTAAGGTCAGGATCTGTCATTAAGACTGGCCAATTTTGTTGGAGAATATTGCGTATATCTCCCCATTGTCGGTTATAGCTACCAACGAAACAAATTTGATGTTGACCATCATGTATTTTGGGCCTGGGTTGTAGCAGAGATACTCTTGGGGTTGCACTACTGTTCTGAAGGCCTTTGTTAATACATGATTTACTATATCCCCGTTTAAGAAATTGATCTTTCATTTCTTCTGCTCTTTCAGTAAATCAATCATTTGTGGAGACATTACGTCTCAACCTCCGAAATTCACTTTTGGGGATACCTCTTATTTGGTGTGCTGGGTGGAAACTTGCATCGTGGAGAAGTGAGTTGGTGGCAGTCTTCTTCCGGAAGACATCCGTACAAGGACTACCATCAGCTCCTATACTGATAAATAGATCTAGAAATTCCACCCTGCTGGGACTACATTGGAAGGAAAGTTTGATATTGTAGTCGTTGTGGTTGAGAACATCGACGAACTCTGCAAACCTCTCAGCAGTTAACTGCCATTGAATGAGGATAGCGTCGATGTATCTCAACCACAACGACACAGACTGTGTGAAGTGTAAATTGTCTTCCGAAAAGACAATTTCCCTCTCCCACCACCCCATGGCAGTTCCTCTTTTTTGAAGAAAATATTTGTTCTTAAAAAGAAAATATTTGTGTGTTAGTATGAAATGCAGAAGTGTCTGGATAAGATGAATAAGGTTACCCGAGACATTCTGCATAGAAAGATAAAATTTGGTCGCCCTTAACCCATGATACACGTATAGACAGATTCAACGTCGCAAGTCGACTGCGACGTGCTCTAAATATAAGGAGAGGACGGTCTCCACAGATAAACGTAAAAATAAATCTATAAATCTGCACACGGGTTCGCATAACCCTCCTATGCCTGAGACAATTGGTCTCCGTGGGGGGGTGGGAAACGTTCTTACGAATCTTCGGAAGTACATAAAAGGTAGGTACTCTTGGGCATTTAGAGAATAGAGCATCGCTGTTTCGTTAGGTTAATACACCATCTAACACAGCGGTTCTTAACAGTAGATCCTGTTCTGCTTTAAATCTAACTGTTGGGTCATTCTCAGTTCTGAATAGCAATCTGGGTCCCTTAGTTGTTTCAGGACCTCCCTCTCATACATCTCTTTGGGCCAGATCACAATGTTACCTCCCTTGTCACTCCTTTTAATTTCCACATCGGTCATTTGACAGAGCTCAGCCAGTGCCTTCTGTTCTGATTTCGTAAGATTATGCTCGCCAGCAAAGATAGGCAGTTTCTTGAACTTATCCGCTACAAGTCTCGCAAAGACATCCACTTGAGGACAAGTTTGCCATGGATGGCAGAAAATGGATTTAGGCTTCAGACTAGATAGGATTTTAACTTCATCTGTCTGTACAATTTCTTGATGTTCAAAAAAAGAATCCAAGTCTTGGATGGCTGCAGTTTCCTGTGTATTCCATTGTACTTCTAATGGGATGTCATCATCTGGATTAGTTGTCCGTGAGTAATGTTTAAACAAAAGAAGTTTCCTACAAAATAAATTCAAGTCTTTGATCCAATCAAAACAGTCCATATTATGAGAAGGGGAAAAAGAGAGACCACGTTTTAGGACGTTCGATTGGTCCTCAGTCAAGATAAAAGCCGACAAGTTAATAATATTTAATTCACACTCTGTATCTACAGGTGTCTCCATCCTTTCAAGTATTGGTCCTATTTTCGCTCCCTTAGCTTTCTTCACAGATATATAAGCTATGTTACATTCATTGTGTCTACCAATTATATGGTAGAGAATTTTCTCTGAGTTCACCAACCTTACGGTAATCCAGTGTTTTCATCTAGTTCACTGTGATACAGCGCTGACTGACTTAGACTGATTATTACAGTATGTCTTTAGATGTTTCATCCATCTACAATTGTCAGAGTTTACTGATTGTTATTTATTGCACACAGAGAAGTTCTCTTTAGTCATAGCAACTCTTCTGCCTTTCTGTACACATGACTGTATTAGCATTGTTCACCTGAGGTTATTAAGCTTTGTTAGAGCATCAGTTGAAATCATTACATTGATTACATTAAGAATACAGTATATGTTCTGTCAAATGTCACGTAGGGTGTTCTTGCCTCTTTTTAAACTTTTTTGTATTGTCCATTCATTTGATGTGTAATAAACTTGAGATAACTTGGTATACCAGTGTGCTCGTTTGGGATACTTTTCTCTTTGTGCTCATATTATCCTTTAACCCGAAGCACCGCTGGCATAATCATAATATATATGTAATTAGCCAGCTTGTGGGTACCGTAATTATTATACGGAGTGTATGCGGTATCAAACCCCTTTTCCTTATATATATATATATATATATTTTATTTTTTATTTTTATTGTGTGTGTGTGGTACTTAAGGCTGCATGCACGCTGCTGCTGATCTCGCAGGCACGCTGCTGCTGATCTCGCAATCAAGCTTGGGTGCTTGCCGAGACAGATTAAATTGACTTTGAGGCATACTGAGGTCACATGACCTCCTCAGCCAATCAGCACCAGTCACTGTTTAGGCCAAGCCCCCCACAAGCATGAGCGCGGCACGGGGGGACGCAGCCTTGGGGCTGTTATATACTGCATGCGGCCGTGCGTGCTTATGCGAACGTGCGTGCACATGCCACATGCTTTTCCTGTCTATAGAGCCGGGAGCTTCAGATAATGTATGTGTGAGTATATGTGTGTGCATGGGTTGTGTGAGTGAAAGTAAGTCCTAGATTACAATCCTTGACCCTTCCCCCCCACACACACACATAACCATACAAACACACCCACAAATCCACACATACATTTGAGCGCAGGTAGTGGCGGGAAAAGATGAATTTCTTTATCTTCGCCGCTGTCTGTCGGCTCCCCTCTCCCTGCCGTGCGCGGCCCTTGTGTAGAAGGGCTGATTGATGTCAGCCAACTAAAATTCCGCGCGCACAGCGTAGCGCACACCCGGCACTATAGAACGTGCCTAAGTTGTGTTACAGCCTCAGGTTATGTCATATCCAGGTTACCTCCTTCATATCAACATTGGCCAAAAGGGAGGAACTGAAGCAGCTTTACTGAGATATGTTAAGGACCAAGAGGAGTATACACATCCACATGCAGCAGAAACTATCTTTCCCTAGCACAGTGCCTGGGAAATGTTACTGTCTTAATCCACACAGTATGTGACAAGTGATCCATTTTGAAGTCTAAAAACTACAACTCCCATGATCCTCTTAGTGTGAGCATGCGCAGTAGGACACAGAGCTGTGACCTGGATGTAGTCAGTGTCTCCACTTCCGGGAAAGAGAAGATGAAGAAATAAAGTGGTGCAGGAAGCACACAGGAGCCTTTTCTGTAAGTAACTTACTTTGTATTCAAAGCATCAGAGCAGGTACATGCAAACACGTGGCGTTTCAGGACAGACACGTCCTCTACTCAGACCATACACCTTACTGCAATACCGACACTAACAAGTATATATACCCCTAGGGGTTACACCATCACCTCATACCCATCACCTGTGTTTAGAGCCGGGCAGCCACTGCAGCCTCAGTACTGTCTGGTTGATGTATGACGTCATCGTAGCGTCATATGACGATGAAGACGTCACGTCGCTAAGCAACCTGGGAAACGAATAACAAAATAGTCACACAGAGACAGCTCAGCACACTTGCTGAACTGTGAGAAGTCAAATTGCATAAGTTACACTTAAGTGACAGTAAATTGAAGCAACATGTACGCACTATATTGGTGCCACAAAGGATATTTAATGACTATAAATTAGTCTGAAGAGCTGGGAGCTGCCATGCTGATATTTTCTTTCTTAGATGATTTTTGTGCCAAAACGAAGGGGTTAAAGCTGAAAAGGAGCAAGTTAAAAGATGGTTCAATGTTATGAGCTTACAGTCAAAAGCAGCATTATTACACATTTATCTGAGCATAAGATAACAAGGCAAACTACAAACCATTAGGGATATATAGATTAAAAGACATAACTCCCATTGTAGATACTGTAGACACGAGGCACATTAGCAAGATCATAAGTGCTATCTAGTAGCTTATTAATAATAATTGAGTAGACTTAAGTGGGATAAACAGAATAGTAGAATCCATAGCAGTCATGGGCCAGACTGACAGAGGTTTAAACCTGTGTCTCTGGTATATCCACCCGCATATATCTGGATTAATAGTAGAAGCTGACCTTACCCCAGGAACCAGTTTAGTTCAAATCACAGTAGGAAGGATCCGAAGATTCCAGCGGTGCACAGCTTGTAGAGATGAGAGACCAGCAAGGTGTAGATTAAAAATGAAATTTTATTGAAAAAACATATGGTATGGGGGACACACTCTGACGCGTTTCGGACCTGCGTGGTCCTTAATCATAGAGCTGATTCGCGTCTCCATTAGCCCCTGTCTTATAGTGTAAAACCCCTCCCCCTTGCGTCATTGCGCTGTGTGTTTTGGTGCGAAAAATCGATAACTAGTCTATACCTAACAGCTGTGTATGCGCGCGTGGTGGAGGGTGCAGTGAATATTAATTAGCCATGTGTTGTTCTCTACTATCAACACACGCACGCACGCTGTGGGTTGCTAAGTGACCGCAGTAAACACTGCCTACGTCATGACATTGCGTTTATCAGCGTAACCCTATCCAGCGTGTGAGAATGTGCAGTGAATATAAATTAGCCATGTGCTATTGCCTCTCGTAAACACAGCTGTGACTTGCTGGGTGGCCGCAATAGAACACTGCCTAGGTCATAACGCTGTGTGTCTCAGTGCAACCCCAATCAATCATTATGAATTACTGTCTGAATAGTTCAAATCACAATACTTTCTTCGACAGGGAGATTCTCGAGAAGCCACATGAGACAGGACCAGGGCTCGGGAGCGAGCACACGTCTGTGGAACGCATATGAATATAAATATATGTTCCACTGACTGCATTACGCAGTGATTTAGCGAACCCTCGAGCCAAATCTTCACCGATTGATCACATACAACTAATCGATCGTCGATTTAGCTAATCACTTGTCAGTGTTTGCATTGCATTGATGTGCATATCGAAGGGGAACATATTTTTTTTTTTTTTAAAGGCAGCTTGAACTGCTGCTTTAAATCCAACCTAGCGGCGGGAAAACATGAAATCACTTGGAGTACAAGACTTCCTTGAAAAGGATGAAATCACCATTTAACCCTTTGGGTGTCCTTTTGATGTAGCTGCTAAGTCACCGCGTCTGGCCCCATGATGTAATAGCTACATCATAGTAATCCTGCTGGTTTTCCTAGGGGAGATGTCATTCTGTGCTCCTGTGCAGGGCAGGACGGATCTATCACTACGTGGGATAGAAGGGAGGGGTCTCCCCGTCTGTTCTGTCATCAGTGAGGGAGCGATCACGTAACTCCTCCGTCACTCAGGGTTAAAATAACTTTTACTTATTTGTGTATTGTGAAATAAATCCTTTTGTGTATTTCACCAGAAACATTTATGTGTTTGACTAATGAGGTCATTATAATTACATTTTTTTCTATGGAAGTGTTATGTTTTTTTGTGTGGTAAACGGGTTTTTTAACTTGACAATTCGCTGCATTTAACCTATTAAATATGCCATTGTTGTTGGTTCAGGTTCTTCCTAGGAGGGACTGCCCCTTTAAATACCATTTTCCTACTCTGCTTCAGTTTAAATAAATCCTGAGATTACAAACCCATAAGAGTTTGTACAATCAGCCTTATCCCCTTGCTAGCTATCCTAAGCGCTCCTTTTCCTCTCACCCCACACAAGCCTTTCCCCGTCTTAGGAACGCAGTGCCATTTTTTTCAAAGCCTTATTTAACCAGAGGCAGCTGTTGACATCATGGATAACTTTGGTTGCTGTCACCTACACTACTTTACATAGTTTACTGGGCAGCTAATGGCAAATCTATATTCTCCAGGCTATTACTCTGTGACCATTACCATCACTTATTGTCTTTCCAAATCCTCGCAAAACCCCCGAAACTACTGAAGTTACAGAAATATTCATTTAGTTTATCCCCCTAACAGCTTGTCAAATTATTTCCCCTATATCCCCTCAAGAGAAGAGTTACCCGTCTCACATGGTTTCTCTTACTGTTTCTATTGCTGTTTGTGTTCTGTATCCCCCTTCCTCTCACAACCTTTATTTGCCTCCCAGGTACAGATGGTTATTTTTCCTTATCCACTTTGCCTCCTCTGTTTACCAAACACTAGATTCACTAAAGTGCAATAGCCTCAATTGCACTGTAAGGCCTCGGACATGGTCAGCGCTTATGCGCTAACCCGTGCTGCTGCTCGGGACTGAGCTCCTGCAGCCACAATGAGAGCGGCTTTAGCAGGGGCTCGCGCACGCGTCCGCACGCTTGGGGAAGCGTGTGTCTGACGGTAGTTTGAAATTTGGCGCTCGCCGGAGCGCAGGGCCGGTCACGTGAGCTGTTCGCCCAATGAGGGCGAACCAGCTCCGTGACGTCACTGGCCCGCCCCCGACACGCCCACGGACGGCGCGCTGTGTAAGGCCAGGGAAAGCACCGCATGTCCCAGGCCTTACAGCCACTCAAGTAAATGGCAATGAGCATGTGATCACAGCAGCTCTTTACACCTCTCCCCTCTCTCCTGTCTTCTCCTCACAGCCTTGTTCAGCACCATTGCTGGCCGTATATTGCCTTAGGCACATTATATAGTGCCGGGCGCGTGCGAGGATTTTTAGTTGGCTGACGTTAGTCAGCCTTTCTATAGAAGGGCCGCGCGTGCGCACGGCAGGGAGAGGGGAGCCCACAGACAGCGGCGAAGATGAGGAAATTCATCTTTTCGCGCCGCTGTCTGCGCTCAAGTGTGTGTGTGTATGATTGCAGAAGTTAAAAAACAGAAAAAACAGGGGAGCAAGGGGTTAAAGAAATCAGGACACAAAAAACCCACAGATAGTCTGCGATCTGTGGTCTATGTGGAGCGATAGGGGGGGAGGAGGTGGCGTGGCCATGAACTGCCTCTTCAGCAAACGCTTTGCCATGCCATGCCGATGCGGTGTAACATGACATTATAGGAAGCTGCAAAGCTTCGAGCCGTTAAGGGAAGGGGGCCGCGAGCAGGGGGGAGAGCTGGCAGGGGGAGGCCAAAACAGAAAAGTTTGCGCACCTCTATACATTGCTCTCCATTAACTTCTGTTCACCTCAAAAGCTGTAGAGAAGAAAGAAAAGACAAGTCCCATTCTTATTAATTTGTATCTTTTTTTCAGCTCTTCCTTTATAAAATAGACATTACTTTGAGACCTCACCAACTGTCCCAATTTTAGGTTTGTAAATTGTGCGAGAAACGAGGAAGAACAGAACCTTGTGGCGTTGCAGTACCACAGGAAAATCTACTACAGAACCTGCACAGACCTCCTCCCACACACAGAGCTCCTGGTCTGGTATGGAGATGAATATGGGAAAGAGCTTGGTATCAAGTGGGATACGCTGTAAAAAAGTAACGTGCCTTCACAAGGTAACCAGGAATGTGTGTAACGTGGTTTTTACCTCTCTATTGTCTTATTACTAATGTTAAATTGCAAATATTGATAGATCTGCATACACCATTACGGGTCAACTAGAACTTAATATCACGAAACCTGATGAGTCAGAGGGTCGGATACATCAAGGTGCGGTAACCAAAAATGCCATATTACCGCCCATAAAAAAGCACCTTATTATTATCGTGCAATGAATCAGCGTTGCAGCGCCAAAAAGAAAGAACTTTTTATCGGACCTGTTAAAAGCATCAGATCTGATACAAAACAGGCATAATACCACATTTTCAAGTAAAAACTGCCATACATCAAGTTCTGATATTTATCGGAACGGGATGAACGGCAGAAATACCGCAAATATTTTATCACCTACTCGAGGCTGGCGTTAGCCCTGTCTTTCCTATGTATATTGTACAAAAAAATGTGATTAAGGCGCTCCTCTATTAAGTGAAAACTAAATAAATATTATGTACTTAAACAGTGATAAATTCTAAATAGTGATTAAATAATCTAATCTAATCGTGTACAAATGGGTTTAAAGAAACCTTCCTTGTTCTTGGTAATCGTAAGGTCCAGAAAATCAATGCTATGCGGACTAGATACATAAGTCAATCTCAGATTAAAGTCATTAGCATTAAGTACATCAATGAATTCTATCAAAAGACTTTCCGTACCATTCCATATCAGCAAGATATCATCTATGTACCTTATCCACATGGTAGTTACACAAGAGGGTACAACTTGTGTGTGGCATTAGCGTTTATTACGCATATATACTTTATACTGCCACTACCATCCCCACTACCAGTTCTCGCCCTAGCACCTCCCAGTTTGGGGATTTATTTTAATCCTATTTTTAAACCACTTATACATACTATCACTTGTTTCGGCGTATTAGTATTCCAATAAAACATTTATTATTTTTACTTTTAACAGCTTAGATGTCCCATCGCCATATAACCCCATTATTTGTGGGTGATTGGCGCAAAGCTAGGCTTCTCTGATGATCACTATATCCCTCCATTTATTATTATTATTGCACCATGAGTGCGTGTTAACAAGGGACTCATGTGACCTCGGTCACTGTCTTGTCTGTACTCTGTCTGATTTTCCCTATGCACCTGGTGCCTATTCTATAATTGTTATTTATTTGGAATTGAGCGTTATTATTATCTGTGTTTGTGCATTATTTACATAGGCAGGATGAGCTAAACCAACACCCACTTCCCCCCAATACATATAAAAAGACCTCCACTCCCCCCAATACACATAAAAATACCCCCCCCCCCCCCAATACATGTAAAAAAAAAAGTAGACATACCTTGGGGATGTTTGAGCTAACTGGGAATGTGTGTGTTAATTTAATTCCTAACTGGCAACAGTTGTTTGGAGGTAAGTGGCCCCTCCTCCCAGAGCTCACCCCTCCCCACCTTTTTAACTTGGGAGGTTCTAGCATTTTGCTGAATGGACAGGACTCATTGTGGATGTTTCCCCTCATAGTTTAGTGTTAGGATCTTCACATTTGGTTATACATTGACGTTGGTATGCAGGGTTATGACGCTTTTGCCAAAGGGTTTAACTAAATAACCAAGAAAATATTATTATTGAAGTATTTAAACTTTATACTTATTACTATATATGTTTTGTCAATTGGATGTAGCATTGGGCACCCCTGTCTTTTTGTAACGCCTGTATGCCCGCAGACCTGGCCAGTCCCCAGTACTGAGGTGGGAAGGGTTTCCCACGCACCCACAGCAGTGAGGGCGTGCCCTGAGTGTGGTAGTGCATTGCCGGGCCTATAGAAAAAGGGTTAAGGTATACTTGCAACGCCTTGGGTTTCAGAGTTCGGATAGTGATGTCCATGTGCCAGAGTCCTGGGGCGATAGAGAGCAGGATGGTGATGTCCGTAGGCCAGAGTCCAGGGGTAACAGAAGACAGCAAAGTCGTATCCGAAAGCAGGGTCCAAGGGCAGGAGAGAGCAGGGTTAACCAGTACAAATCAGAGTTCCAGGGAGATCCAAAGGTAAGCAGGGAACAGGGACAAACGCTGGAAGAGACAGGAGAGCCAAGCATAGGACTGCACACACGGGTCACAAGAAGCTGTGCAGAGCAACGAGGAAATGGACACACTGGGGTTATAAAGGAGGGAACACCAATGGGAGAGAGGAGGAGCAGAGGGTAAAGCGAGAGACAGCAGGGATAGGTGAGAAGGAGAGAGAGAGGAGACAGGCAAATCGGAGAGGGCAATGGCTTGTACAGCATGGGGGGCGGAGCCAGAGGTTTGGGAAAGCCTACAAGAGGAACGTGTGCGCGCGCCCTCTGTAAGGTTAGGGTGCGCGCGCACAGGCTGCGTCAGGAGACACGCGGAACGCCGTGCTGCAGGGGCGCCCGCCGAGGGAGGAGAGGGAACCGGGGGAGTGACTGCAGGAGGTAATGTAACCGGAGGGGAGACAGAGAAGTGCCGTGAGCACTGAGTGCCGCGGAGGGATCGGGAGCCTGGGGACATGCGCGCGCCTTGCAGGGAACGCGCGCGGCAATTGGGAGCACGTCAGGGCATGCCGCAGAGGGACAAATGCGGGAGGAGGAAGGGAGAGGATACGAGGAGGCAAGGGGGAAAGGTCAGAGGCAGGGGAAACAGCGGTGACGGGGACACATGAAGGGGCAGGAATCCCATGAACCGTCACACTTTTGTTGTATACATTTGCCACGCTCAGTTGCACTCCTTTTGACATAAAAAAATAAAATTTTATATATATATATATTGTGCCCCTGGTAATAAATTCCATATATAGGGCTCCCAGGATACTGAACAGCTTCTATCCTGTTTAGGCTGGAAGGTGCAGCCTCAGAATGCATGCACTCCATCCCACAGTTTGGCAAGTGCTGGAACTGAGAGATGAGGGATCCAGACCAGAGTTTGTCTGCTGCCTGATTTCTGTCACCTGTCCTGCTAGATAGAAATCAGGTATTTAAGGCTGATTTCCTGGTTCCTCTTCCCTCTCCCCAAGAGACTGGAGGCAGGAAGGCTGCTGGAAGCAGAGGGGAAAAGCCTCTCCCCAAACAGGTTATATCATTCTGTTTTTTCTCAAATTGCAAAGTTCCTTATTTTTGTTTGTTGGAAGCGGATAAGCCGCCCCAACCCCAGTCAGGGTGAACCTCAGTTAAGTTATTGCACAGGTGAGCAGGGTTTTGTTTTGCTTGTGTTTTCTTTTGTATTCAGTGTGGCAGTCTCCGTGCCTGGGACTGAATAAACCAGGCAGTAGCCTGTTTAAAGGAACAGCACGTTACGCCACGTCATTTAACCTACCCTTAAAGACAGTGTTCTAGCAGTCCCGGACAGACGGTATATATGTATAATATATATATATATATATATATATATATATATCTACTATATATTTGTGAAAGCACTGTATGTCTGCGTCCCTAGCGGCAATCTCATTGGTCCCTTGGCCCGCCCGCCCCCGCACACCTCTCATTGGCCTGAGGCGGAGTGACGGGCCAAAGGACACACACACAGGGACACACACACACACACACACACACACACACGAGAGTAGGGGGGTGTTACCTACATTAGCGGGGCTCACAGTGTTAGCAGCACCCGCGCGCACCTCCTCCTCTCCCCGTGTCTCCCGCGCTTTCACCCGGCCCCCCCTCTCCCCCGGCGCCGCTACAGTCAGCGGGACACACACACTATTATTACCCCTTCAGCGCCCCCCCCCCACCCAGTGTCAGCGGCCGTGCGAGACCCCCCTTCTATATCTCCCACCTCTCACCCCCCACACATATACATGCCCCCCCTCCCCGGCGCTACAACTCACCCCCTCCCCGGCGGGGGAACAGCCAGTGGCCAGGCAGGCTGCCTCGCGGCGCCGAGTACCCAAGATGGCGGCGCCCGGGACACAGCGGGGGAGCGGCCACCTCAGATCCACATGGGACCTGCCGGATGGGTGAGTGAGCGGCCTTCACCTCCCTTCCACCCCCCTTCACCTCCCCTCCACCCCCCCTTCACCTCCCCTCCACCCCCCTCCCCTCCAATGTCAGTGTCTCCCCGATACCCCCCCCCCCCCCCCCGGCGCCGCTACAGTCAGCGGGGAAGCGAGCGCCAGGGACACAGCGGGGGAGCGGCCACAACAAGCTGCCTCCCGCCTCAGATCCACGTGGGACCCGCCGGACGGGTGAGTGAGCGGCCTTCACCTCCCCTCACCCACCCCTCGCCCCCGTTCACCTCCCCTCACCCCCTTTCACCTCCCCTCACTCCACTTCTCCTCCCTTCCACTCCCCTTCACCTCCCCATTTACCTCCCCTCCACCCCCCCCTTCACCTCCCCTCCACCCCCCCTCTTCACCCCCCCTTCACCTCCCCTCAACCCCCCCTTCACCTCCCTTCCACCCCCCCTCTCACCTCCCTTCCACCCCCCCCTTCACCTCCCTTCCACCCTCCCCTTCACCTCCCCTCCACCCCCCCCTTCACCTCCCCTCCACCCCCCCCTTCACCTCCCCTCCACCCCCCCCTTCACCTCCCTTCCACCCCCCCCCTTCACCTCCCTTCCACCCCCCCCCTTCACCTCCCTTCCACCCCCCCCCTTCACCT
>NC_134497.1:33768073-33835859 GCF_040206685.1 Ascaphus truei | reverse complement strand
GAGGCCAAGGTCAGACATGCACTGTCATACAAAAATCAATATTCCAACGTGCTAAGTGCAAAAATAGAAATATAAATGTTAAAATGACGATGTGGAAGGCTGTTGGTCACTCGTGGACCTAGTATCAAATCCGTGGCTGTTTCCGTGGACCCTGCACGTGGCCAATATAAACTGCCCTGGCATAAAGCTGTGGCAGAAGCGTCACAAGACCATTGTAATGGATACATAATATGTAGCCTGGGTATGGCTTCTGATGACATTACTGATAAATGGGGCATTAACCACCTAAAAGGCAAAACATGATAATCGTTAATGCAAAATCTGCTCAATGTCCAAGAGCCTTAGTGTACAGTCCATAGTCCAATCCTAATCCGAAACGGGTATGTCCTGGTAGTTTGCCCATGGAAAATCCCTATGTGCAGAATATGCGCCCTGTTGGTGAAAAACCTAATAAACAGAGTGAAATAATGCCTACTATAATAAGCAAAGTTAACCATTGCAGCAGGGAAACCAGCGATGTGTGAATCCTCAGTCAGCACAGCCATACTCCTCTGGGGATGTTAACAGGTTTAAACTGTGCAGCACTTTTGACCCCCAGACACATAATCACAGCATACCAACATTCATGCATTTAATTGAAACTGATACTAGAGAGAAATTGCGAGGCTATAAAACCAGCTATTCCAACCTCAGTAGAGAGGAACATAATGTACTTCAAACTCTCAGTGCCAACACCGAAATAATCATCAGATCAGCTGATAAGGGGGGTGGTGTAGTAGTAATGCCCTATACCTATTATAAACAAGAAATTGAAAAACAGTTAAGAGTTAATACTCAATACAAACTTCTCTCCACAGACCCCACAATTGGCTACAAAAGAGAGATAGACAACATAATTGACCTTGGTTTAAGCAATAGATGGATCTCTGAAGAGACAAGTAAGTTTCTGAAACAATCTCATCCTATCATACCGGTTATTTACATATTGCCCAAAATCCACAAATCTACTACATCACCCCCTGGCAGACCAATTATATCTGCCCGTGGCTCTTTAACTCATCCTCTATCGCAATATGTCGATTTTTTTCTACAGCCCATGGTTGCCAAAAATGAAAACATATGTCAAAGACACTACTGACTTTATCAACCAATTGGACACTTTTTCAGATATTTCTGATGATATCATTTTGGCAACCATGGATGTAGCAAGTTTATACTCTAACATTAATCATGCAGACGGCATGCAAGCAAGTAAAGAACATCTCCTGAGTTCTGGAGCATACACAGGCCCGCCCCCCGATTTTTTGCTTCTATTGATGGATGTTATTCTACATTAAAACATGTGGAGCCTACACACACCACTTTTGCCTTGGGAGCCAGTGTGTGAACTTTAATCCCCCTGCAGTGGCTTCCACTATATTTCCTATTGAGCTACTAAGTACATCTTGTACTGAGTGCTCACATTGAGGTTACCCAAGGTCAGCACTGCATCTGACATCACGCTGTGCAATCAACTTGATTTGCAGCACCTGTTATCTGTGAGTATTCTAGGGGTATATATGTGTTCACTTCTGTCCTGTAAAAAATCACAAAAACTGTATGGTGCTCTAACATGAGCCACTGGCCTCATAGCCTATAGACATTAAAGCATTATATAGTGTCAATTGGAGGTCCCATGTATTTCCAGACCGAAAACTCCAACACTGAAATAAAACCACTTCCACTAGATACCGAATAGCTGGAAAAAGTCCCACTGGAATAATGTGTGACTTTCACTGGCTAGTGACCAGACATAAACATCGGTTGGGTAAGTATAAGGTAATTCAGATATGTAGGTTGGAATAACTGACATTTGTGGGGTCTTCAATGGAACTTCCTCCGTGGGTGCGTGCTGCCGTTACTCCACAGTGACCGGACATCCAAAGAAAGGAGAGATGGAGCACAGCTGGTAGTAAATAAACTGTTATGGAGAGTGGGACCCAGGTAAAAAATGTTTAATGGATCAGTGCAAAATTCAAAAACTGAGCCCTCAGGCCCCCACCAACGCGTTTCGAGCTAGTAGCTCTTTCTCAAGGTGCATAGTGATGCCTACAATAAACTTACCTAATATACTCTAATTTCCCGCCATTTGCCGCCATCTATCCGTTGCAAAAACGCGTCATGAATGACGCGTCATGCGTGGCCTGGACTGGGGACGTCAGCGCGCAATTCGAGTATAAACAAAAACTTTATTGATCATTTTGTTAAAATACTGTAGTGAATCCTGAACAACTTTATTACTATACGACGACGTGACAACCTGAAAACTTTATTCAAATTTGTTTAAAAAGGGATTCAAAACGAGCAACAGTATGTTAATACTAATAATAGAAAAAATATAGTAAAAACTAACCATTTACAGGAATAGTAATGATTAAAAGAAATAGTAAAAAAAGCATCTTGTGTGAAAATTATTGAAACACCACTCTTCAAATGTAAACCTACATAATCGATCAGGTGCAAACATAATATATGCACACATGTTTTAAATTATGCATTTCATATATATGTATAATTATACGATTATAGAGTGTAAGTGACAGTAATTCACATAGTGTAGATGTAAAGATGCACTTGAAGTTAAGGATGATGTACATGTGTATGCACGGAATAGCAATATAAGTACTTTAAATTATTTTATTTTATTTTATTCAAGTCTACGAAATCCTTCCCTTTGTCTATAAATTTAATCAAATTAATTTTGTGTAAAACACTGTCACACAATATCCATAGACATGTCATAAATAAAGGTAGACAACAATAAGGACTTATGACAAGGATAAAATAAATCTATCCTATAGACAAAAAGAAGGGTTTAATCCTACATGCCAGATTGTGAAATGAGATTTGTACATCAAGAAAAGTAATTGCACACGACAAGGACCATTGTTATCAAAAAAAATAATATATATATATATATATATATACACATATAAATAGTGAAATATATATTAATTTCCATTTTCATGTAATCAATCAGTTTATTGTATTTGTATAATTAAATTTATTTTTAATTAATTAATTAATTATGAAGGAAATTACGAAAGAAATGTCCTGTACTGAAAGATACAAAATAAGAAGAAGGTTCCATATAACCATACGAGATACAGTTTAAACACTTAAAGCACCCCTTTGGGAGATTTTCCCCTTGTGTGTTACATGTGGAGGTAAACAGACTTCTAGACACATAGTTCGCTATAGTCTTTGCCTTTTTAAAGACAAAGCGTGGACCCTCAGAGTGTACTTTTTTAAGGAAAGGATCGTCCGACAAGATATTCCAGTGTTTTTTTACTATGCTTTTTATTGCCTTAACTTGTTTATTATGTCGAGTGACAAAAACGGGACAATTTTCATCCCATAAATTAGTATTTTTGTTGGTTTTTCTTTGTTTGTCCAAAAGATCATCCCTTTTCATTACTGCCACCTCCTCGAATGACCTCTGGAGAACATCTTTGGAATAACCTCTTTCTTTGAATCTGTTTAGAAGTTCATGTGATTGTATTAAAAAATCTTCATAATTAGAACATATCCGTCGCAATCGTATTAATTGTCCTTTTGGGATAGAATTAAGGAGAGACCCAGGATGGCAGCTGTCAGATCTCAAATAAGTGTTGCGTGAGTTGTTCTTTCTGTACACATCATAACAGATCATCATATCCATATTAATAAATAATAATCCAAATATTGAATATGATGAAAATCATATGTGTACGTGAATTTTAAATTGAAATTATTTGTGTTAAGGTAGTCTATAAATAACAAAAGTGAATCAACCCCTCCATCCCAAATAAAAATTAAATCATCTATGAACCGCCTATAAAAAGTGATAAATTGTCGATAGGGATTGTCTGCTCCAAACACGTGGACCGACTCCCACCAACCTAAAAATAGGTTGGCATAAGAGGGAGCAAAGCTGGTACCCATAGCGGTTCCACGTGTCTGTAGATAAAAAGACCCATCAAACAAAAAATAATTGTGAGTTAATAAAAAGTGTATACAATCTAAAGTAAAAGTGCTTTGAGTGAGTGACAATGTGGAGTGTTCTAAATAATGTCTGACAGCCGCCATCCCATGGTCATGTTCAATGATAGTGTATAGGGAGGTCACATCCAGTGTGACCCAGATGTAACCTTCCTTCCATACAATATTTGTTAATTGCTCCAGAAGGTCATTACTGTCTCTGATGTATGAGGGTAAAGAGTGTACAAACGTCTGCAAATAATGATCTACATATCTAGAGACCCCATCTCCCAAAGATCCAATACTAGAAACTATTGGCCTCCCAGGCGGGGAGACCAAAGTTTTATGGATCTTTGGGAGATGGTGTAAGACAGGAATGATGGGTTGTGCCTTGAACAAAAATTCACATTCTTTATGATCAATGACTCCTAAATGAGAGCCCTCATCTAAGAGGGTTTTTAGTTGTTTTAAAAACACTGGAGTTGGGTCCCCACGTAGAACAGAGTAGGAAGATTGATCCGATAATTGGCGAATGGCCTCATCCCTGTATTGTGTCCTACTCTGCACTACTATGGCTCCCCCCTTGTCTGCCGTCTTGATAATTAAATTATTATTCAATTTTAATTTGTGTAAAGCATCTTTCTCTGACTCGTTGAGAATGTTGATTCTGCTCTGCAGGGGGGACAAGTCAAAGGTATACCCCCTGGAAAGCAGTGTCAAATCCCTCTCAACGAGTTTTTCAAAGGTCATAAGATAATGCCCTTTCATATGGGCTGGGAAAAATACTGATTTCTTTCTCAAACCTGATTGCTCTCTACCAAACACATTAGTTAAATCAACAATATCTGATCTTTCATTGTCTTCTAAAATGGAGTTCATATCATGAATACAGCATTGTTCTTTGAAGGTTGGGGCACAAGGAGGTGGAACAGAGTCATGAGTTGCACCGATAGATCCCGCCAGACCTAAAGGAATGACTTCCTGTTGGTCGGCGGAGTCACCCGGATTAACCACCCTCATGTCCCCATCCCTGCTATCCCTTCCCTCAAAGAATCGTTTGAGAGTTAGTTTCCGGACATATTTGTTCAGGTCAATCACAACGTCAAACAACTTAAATCTGGACATAGGAGCGAATTTCAGTCCCTTGTTTAGCACTGAAAGTTCGGCCTGTGAAAGAGGAATGTTAGTTAAATTAATAACACCCGTATTCTCAATTAAGAGTTCTTCTTCCTTTTTGTGGGATTTTTCTTGTTTCCTTTTCTTTCCTCTTTTGGTTCTCTTACACGTTCCCCGTTTTTTGAGGACCCAAAATATGTTCTTGTTTGGTATTCTCTATTTCTTTTCTCACTGTCCTGATCAAAATGTCCCGAACCTGTAGCACCCTCTCTGGTATCTTTGTGGGATCTTAGGTTATAATGATCTGTATGGGCAACATGTGATGTCATTTCTGTATCCGAAAGATCTGATTCCCCACTTGTTGTGTGTGAAAATGAAATATTTTTCTTAAGAATTTACTTTTTTTGTTGTTGTTTATCCATATTCTTTTTAGGGGTGGAAGAGTTAAATTTCCTAGCAGGTGCAGTTCTTTGCCATACATAAACTTGATTACGCAGGTAATCCTGCTTATCTCTTTCGAATTTTATTTGCTTTTTTGTCATGATTTCTTTCTCCATAGCTTCAATATTTGTTGCCAATGCCTCATCAAGCTCATTAAAGCCCTCCATGTCTATAAATTGACGTAAATCCTTCTGTAGTGTAAAAATGTCCTTGTCTAGCAACAACTTTTCTTTTGTTTTAAGTTGTATAATTAAGTCCATAAGTGTGAATGAGCAACTGTTCAGAGCATCTTTCCAAACTTTTTCAAATTCAACAGTTGTAAACCCAAATGTTGGAGACTTTTTTATTCGTAACCCTCTAGGTATTCTTTTGGTTTTTACATAATTTTGTAGTGTCATGATATCCCACCATGTACGAATCTTTAATGATAATAATTTCTCCAATTTTGAGAATTGTATTTTCAAATCAGATTGGTCCTCACAATTAAGCTCCAAGGTGTTATCAAACACTTGTTCTGACCTTTTAGCTCTTTTTGAATTGTCAGAGAAACAAAAGGCAAATTGAGTAAAAATCTCATTTTCGAAATCACCATCATCCTCAACTTCAATGTTGTTTAGATCCATATCATAAAAATGAATGAACAATGACTATAGACACTTTGTAAAAATATATACGTGTCTAAAAACTGGGTTATCCCCCACTCTCTCTGCAGTTAATGAATGAATGTGTCAGTCCATGTGAGCCACCTCACAGACAATACTTGCAAAAAATCACAAAAACTGTATGGTGCTCTAACATGAGCCACTGGCCGCATAGCCTATTTGAAGAGTGGTGTTTCAATAATTTTCACACAAGATGCTGTTTTTACTATTTCTTTTAATCATTACTATTCCTGTAAATGGTTAGTTTTTACTATATTTTTTCTATTATTAGTATTAACATACTGTTGCTCGTTTTGAATCCCTTTTAAAACAAATTTGAATAAAGTTTTCAGGTTGTCACGTCGTCGTATAGTAATAAAGTTGTTCAGGATTCACTACAGTATTTTAACAAAATGATCAATAAAGTTTTTGTTTGTACTCGAATTGCGCGCTGACGTCACCAGTCCAGGCCACGCATGGTGTGTCATTCATGACGCGTTTTTGCGACAGATGGTTGGCGGCAAATGGCGGGAAATTAGAGTATATTAGGTAAGTTTATTGTAGGCATCACTATGCACCTTGAGAAAGAGCTACTAGCTCGAAACGCGTTGGTGGGGGCCTGAGGGCTCAGTTTTTGTATTTTGCACTGATCCATTAAACATTTTTTACCTGGGTCCCACTCTCCATAACAGTTTATTTACTACCAGCTGTGCTCCATCTCTCCTTTCTTTGGATGTCCGGTCACTGTGGAGTAACGGCAGCACGCACCCACGGAGGAAGTTCCATAGAAGACCCCACAAATGTGAGTTATTCCAACCTACATATCTGAATTAACTTATACTTATCCAACCGATGTTTATGTCTGGCCACTAGCCAGTGAAAGTCACACATTATTCCAGTGGGACTTTTTCCAGCTATTCGGTATCTAGTGGAAATGGTTTTATTTCAGTGTTGGAGTTTTCGGTCTGGAAATACATGGGACCTCCAAGGGACACTATATAATGCTTTAATGTCTATAGGCTATGCGGCCAGTGGCTCATGTTAGAGCACCATACAGGTTTTGTGATTTTTTGCAAGTATTGTCTGTGAGGTGGCTCACATGGACTGACACATTCATTCATTAACTGCAGAGAGAGTGGGGGATAACCCAGTTTTTTAGACACGTATATATATTTTTACAAAGTGTCTATAGTCATTGTTTATTCATTTTTATGATATGGATCTAAACAACATTGAAGTTGAGGATGATGGTGATTTCAAAAATGAGATTTTTATTCAATTTGCCTTTTGTTGCTCTGACAATTCAAAAAGAGCTAAAAGGGCAGAACAAGTGTTTGATAACACCTTGGAGCTTAATTGTGAGGACCAATCTGATTTGAAAATACAATTCTCAAAATTGGAGAAATTATTATCATTAAAGATACATACATGGTGGGATATCATCACACTACAAAATTATGTAAAAACCAAAAGAATACCTAGAGGGTTACGAATAAAAAAGTCTCCAACATTTGGGTTTACAACTGTTGAATTTGAAAAAGTTTGGAAAGATGCTCATTCACACTTATGGACTTAATTTTACAACTTAAAACAAAAGAAATGTTGTTGCTAGACAAGGACATTTTTACACTACAGAAGGATTTACGTCAATTTATAGACATGGAGGGCTTTAATGAGCTTGATGAGGCATTGGCAACAAATATTGAAGCTATGGAGAAAGAAATCATGACAAAAAAGCAAATAAAATTCGAAAGAGATAAGCAGGATTACCTGCGTAATCAAGTTTATGTATGGCAAAGAACTGCACCTGCTAGGAAATTTAACTCTTCCACCCCTAAAAAGAATATGGATAAACAACAACAAAAAAAGTCAATTCTTAAGAAAAATATTTCATTTTCACACACAACAAGTGGGGAATCAGATCTTTCGGATACAGAAATGACATCCCATGTTGCCCATACAGATCATTATAACCTAAGATCCCACAAAGATACCAGAGAGGATGCTACAGGTTCGGGACATTTTGATCAGGACAGTGAGAAAAGAAATAGAGAATACCAAACAAGAACATATTTTGGGTCCTCAAAAAACGGGGAACGTGTAAGAGAACCAGAAGAGGAAAGAAAAGGAAACAAGAAAAATCCCACAAAAAGGAAGAAGAACTCTTAATTGAGAATACGGGTGTTATTAATTTAACTAACATTCCTCTTTCACAGGCCGAACTTTCAGTGCTAAACAAGGGACTGAAATTCGCACCTATGTCCAGATTTAAGTTGTTTGACGTTGTGATTGACCTGAACAAATATGTCCGGAAACTAACTCTCAAACTATTCTTTGAGGGAAGGGATAGCAGGGATGGGGACATGAGGGTGGTTAATCCGGGTGACTCCACCGACCAATAGGAAGTCATTCCTTTAGGTTTTGCGGGATCTATCGGTGCAACTCATGACTCTGTTCCACCTCCTTGTGCCCCAACCTTCAAAGAACAATGCTGTATTCATGATATGAACTCCATTTTAGAAGACAATGAAAGATCAGATATTGTTGATTTAACTAATGTGTTTGGTAGAGAGCAATCAGGTTTGAGAAAGAAATCAGTATTTTTCCCAGCCCATATGAAAGGGCATTATCTTATGACCTTTGAAAAACTCGTTGAGAGGGATTTGACACTGCTCTCCAGGGGGTATACCTTTGACTTGTCCCCCCTGCAGAGCAGAATCAACAATCTCAACGAGTCAGAGAAAGATGCTTTACACAAATTAAAATTGAATAATAATTTGATTAT
The DNA here is from genome assembly GCF_040206685.1 of Ascaphus truei. Lineage (NCBI taxonomy): Eukaryota > Metazoa > Chordata > Amphibia > Anura > Ascaphidae > Ascaphus > Ascaphus truei. Next base: position 33,826,877 of record NC_134497.1, on the reverse strand, counting down.
CAAGATGGCAGACAAGGGGGGAGCCATAGTAGTGCAGAGTAGGACACAATACAGGGATGAGGCCATTCACCAATTATCGGATCAATCTTCCTACTCTGTTCTACGTGGGGACCCAACTCCAGTGTTTTTAAAACAACTAAAAACCCTCTTAGATGAGGGCTCTCATTTAGGAGTCATTGATCATAAAGAATGTGAATTTTTGTTCAAGGCACAACCCATCATTCCTGTCTTCCACCATCTCCCAAAGATCCATAAAACTTTGGTCTCCCCGCCTGGGAGGCCAATAGTTTCTAGTATTGGATCTTTGGGAGATGGGGTCTCTAGATATGTAGATCATTATTTGCAGACGTTTGTACACTCTTTACCCTCATACATCAGAGACAGTAATAACCTTCTGGAGCAATTAACAAATATTGTATGGAAGGGAGGTTACATCTGGGTCACACTGGATGTGACCTCCCTATACACTATCATTGAACATTACCATGGGATGGCGGCTGTCAGACATTATTTAGAACACTCCACATTGTCACTCACTCAAAGCACTTTTATTTTAGATTGTATACACTTTTTATTAACTCACAATTATTTTTTGTTTGATGGGTCTTTTTATCTACAGACACGTGGAACCGCTATGGGTACCAGCTTTGCTCCCTCTTATGCCAACCTATTTTTAGGTTGGTGGGAGTCGGTCCACGTGTTTGGAGCTGACAATCCCTATAGACAATTTATCACTTTTTATAGGCGGTTCATAGATGATTTAATTTTTATTTGGGATGGAGGGGTTGATTCACTTTTGTTATTTATAGACTACCTTAACACAAATAATTTCAATTTAAAATTCACGTACACGTCTGATTTTCATCATATTCAATATTTGGATTTATTATTATTTATTAATATGGATATGACGATCTGTTCTGATGTATACAGAAAGAACAACTCACGCAACACTTATTTGAGATCTGACAGCTGCCATCCTAGGTCTCTCCTTAATTCTATCCCAAAAGGACAATTAATACGATTGCGACGGATATGTTCTAATTATGAAGATTTTTTAATACAATCACATGAACTTCTAAACAGATTCAAAGAAAAAGGTTATTCCAAAGATGTTCTCCAGAGGTCATTCGAGGAGGTGGCAGTAATGAAAAGGGATGATCTTTTGGACAAACAAAGAAAAACCAACAAAAATACTAATTTATGGGATGAAAATGGTCCTGTTTTTGTCACTCAACATAATACATAAGTTAAGGCGATAAAAAGCATAGTAAAAAAACACTGGAATATCTTGTCGGCCGATCCTTTCCTTACAAAAGTACACTCTGAGGGTCCACGCTTTGTCTTTAAAAAGGCAAAGACTATAGCGAACTATGTTTCTAGAAGTCTGTTTACCTCCACATGTAACACACAAGGGGAAAATCTCCCAAAGGGGTGCTTTAAGTGTTTAAACTGTATCTCGTGTGGTTATATGGAACCTTCTTATTTTGTATCTTTCAGTACAGGACAACAATTCCCCATTACATCATTTAGTAATTGTAATGCCACATTCATAGTCTATCTTTTGGACTGTGGATGTGGCAAACAATATGTTGGACGCGCCTCCCGTGCCCTAAAAGCAAGGTTGAGGGAGCACATAAGATTAATCAGACTTGGGGTTTTAACTCATCCGGTATCCCATCATTTTTCAACATGCAAACAGGGAGACCTAAAAAAACTTAAATACAGAGGAATTGAACATGTACCTAAACCGATAAGGGGAGGTAACAGATTAGAGACACTAGACAAAAGGGAACTTTACTGGATATTCACCTTAAATACAAGAATACCTTATGGTCTGAATTCAGAGTGGGATTTGGGCCCATTTCTTTCGTAATTTCCTTCATAATTAATTAATTAAATAAAAATAAATTTAATTATACAAATACAATAAACTGATTGATTACATGAAAATGGAAATTAATATATATTTCACTATTTATATGTGTGTATATATATATATATATTTTTTTTGATAACAATGGTCCTTGTCGTGTGCAATTACTTTTCTTGATGTAGAAATCTCATTTCACAATCTGGCATGTAGGATTTAACCCTTCTTTTTGTCTATAGGATAGATTTATTTTATCCTTGTCATAAGTCCTTATTGTTGTTTACCTTTATTTATGACATGTCTATGGATATTGTGTAAAAGAAGAGAGATCCAGGGCAACTTTGGATTTTATAAGAAAAAACAATTTATTTCAGCCCATAAACACGACGTTTCATCCCTCCTAGGGGACTTTTTCAATTGACTGGCTTGCATTGACTACTACACAGCCCAGTATATATAAGGAAAGAAACCCATGTGAAAACAATTACACCTATAGCTAATTACCCCCCAATTGTCCCGTGATGTAGCACATCCTGGTTCAAATCTGTTCCGATCAGTCGCGCTGACGTCATCAGGTGGTTCCATGCGTGTTGACGTCATCCGCAGGTCCTTCTGCGTGGTACGCTTCATCTGCCTGAACAGGCTCAGGACTCCATCGACGTGGATATTGTGTGACAGTGTTTTACACAAAATTCATTTGATTAAATTTATAGACAAAGGGAAGGATTTCGTAGACTTGAAGAAAATAAAATAATTTAAAGTACTTATATTGCTATTCCGTGCATACACATGTACATCATCCTTAACTTCAAGTGCATCTTTACATCTACACTATGTGAATTACTGTCACTTACACTCTATAATCGTATAATTATACATATATATGAAATACATAATTTAAAACATGTGTGCATATACAGGCATACCCCGCATTAACGTACGCAATGGGACCGGAGCATGTATGTAAAGCGAAAATGTACTTAAAGGGAAGCACTACCTTTTTCCCACTTATCGATGCATGTACTGTACTGCAAACATCATATACGTGCATAACTGATGTAAATAACGCATTTGTAACAGGCTCTATAGTCTCCCCGCTTGCGCACAGCTTCGGTACAGGTAGGGAGCCGGTATTGCTGTTCAGGACATGCCGACAGGCGCATGCGTGAGCTGCCGTTTGATTATTGGGCGATATGTACTTACTCGCGAGTGTACTTAAAGTGAGTGTCCTTAAAGCGGGGTATGCCTGTATTATGTTTGCACCTGATCGATTATGTAGGTTTACATTTGAAGAGTGGTGTTTCAATAATTTTCACACAAGATGCTTTTTTTACTATTTCTTTTAATCACTATTCCTGTAAATGGTTAGTTTTTACTATATTTTTTCTATTATTAGTATTAACATACTGTTGCTCGTTTTGAATCCCTTTTTAAACAAATTTGAATAAAGTTTTCAGGTTGTCACGTCGTCGTATAGTAATAAAGTTGTTCAGGATTCACTACAGTATTTTAACAAAATGATCAATAAAGTTTTTGTTTGTACTCGAATTGCGCGCTGACGTCCCCAGTCCAGGCCACACATGACGCGTCATTCATGACGCGTTTTTGCAACGGATAGATGGCGGCAAATGGCGGGAAATTAGAGTATATTAGGTAAGTTTATTGTAGGCATCACTATGCACCTTGAGAAAGAGCTACTAGCTCGAAACGCGTTGGTGGGGGCCTGAGGGCTCAGTTTTTGAATTTTGCACTGATCCATTAAACATTTTTTACCTGGGTCCCACTCTCCATAACAGTTTATTTACTACCAGCTGTGCTCCATCTCTCCTTTCTTTGGATGTCCGGTCACTGTGGAGTAACGGCAGCACGCACCCACGGAGGAAGTTCCATTGAAGACCCCACAAATGTCAGTTATTCCAACCTACATATCTGAATTACCTTATACTTACCCAACCGATGTTTATGTCTGGTCACTAGCCAGTGAAAGTCACACATTATTCCAGTGGGACTTTTTCCAGCTATTCGGTATCTAGTGGAAGTGGTTTTATTTCAGTGTTGGAGTTTTCGGTCTGGAAATACATGGGACCTCCAATTGACACTATATAATGCTTTAATGTCTATAGGCTATGAGGCCAGTGGCTCATGTTAGAGCACCATACAGTTTTTGTGATTTTTTACAGGACAGAAGTGAACACATATATACCCCTAGAATACTCACAGATAACAGGTGCTGCATTATCATAGAAAAAGAACAAAAAGCACTCCGTAATAATCGTCACTGGTGTGGGTGCAGATCCTATAATGAAGAATAAGCAATACGATACCGTTTGGAAACGAAATCAGCAGGCAGCACTCCAGAATTGAACAAACAACTGTATTGAAAAAATAAACACAAAACCAACGTTTCGGTCCACGAATGGGACCTTTGTCAAGGTGGTGCAGTTGCAAGACAGAAGTGAACACATATATATAGCCCTAGAATACTCACAGATAACAGGTGCTGCAAATCAAGTTGATTGCACAGCGTGATGTCAGATGCAGTGCTGACCTTGGGTAACCTCAATGTGAGCACTCAGTACAAGATGTACTTAGTAGCTCAATAGGAAATATAGTGGAAGCCACTGCAGGGGGATTAAAGTTCACACACTGGCTCCCAAGCCAAAAGTGGTGTGTGTAGGCTCCACATGTTTTAATGTAGAATAACATCCATCAATAGAAGCAAAAAATTGGGGGGGCGGGCCTGTGTATGCTCCAGAACTCAGGAGATGTTCTTTACTTGTGTCAGGACAGCCTGTAGCCGAGGTATGGGAACAGTCCACACGTATAGTTTCAGGATAATGAAAACGTTCAGTGGCTTTATTTCTCCACAGCATAACATAACGTGTGGGTACACTGTCCCTTTAAATAAAAACAAATCCTGCTCCACATTGGGAGGACTGACTAACACACGAGGCCTATCTAGCAGGCTGGTTGGCTAAACCATAACCAAACCGTAAGTGTCTTTTTAAGCAGTCAGGAAAAACAAATGAACAAGTCTTACTTTGGTTGCAGTAGTTAGTTTGATGAATCCATCTGGCTAGCAGCACACATAGCAGTGTGCTCTGGTCTAAGGCAGCCAGCTACTGTCAGAAACAAGATCCTTTTCTACCTTGCTGGTTATCAGGTGTCAGCTTACCTCCTGATTACCTAGCTTCCACCTGAGTTAACCCTTCTGAGTGCTGGATGAAGCACTCAGACATATGTCTCCCTGGCATAACTGATAGGGATTGACTTCACCCTGTCACATACCACCCCTGTTTGCGTGTGGCTAGTGTCCCACACGGCTGAAGCCCGACCCTCCACTCCTTCTCTTGACAAAAAATCGGCATTTCCATGGTCCTTTCCAGGTCTATTCTGTATATCAAAAGAGAAGGGTTGGAGGGCCATATACCACCTGGTCAACCTTGGGTTTGTGTCTTTCATGGTGTTTAACCATTTCAAGGGCGCATGGTCAGTGACCAGGGTGAAGTGTACTCCGGCGACATAATGTCTCAAGGCCTAAATTGACCATTTTACCGTGAGGCACTCCTCAATGACGGAATACCTCACTTCCCTTGGGAATAGCTTCCGGCTGATGAACAGTATGGGGTGTTCAACACCATCAAATTGCTGGGACAGCACTGCTCCCAGTCCTACCTCTGAGGCATCCGTCTGGATGATGAAGGGCACTTTAAAATCAGGGCTCCAAAGAGCGGGGCCCCCTGACAGGCACTTTTTTAACATGTCAATGGTGTCTTGGCACTCCCAAGACCATTTAACTTGTGTTGGGGCACTCATTTTTTGTCAGATCTGTTAGGGGTGCAGAAATTTCTGAAAAATTGGGGATAAACTGCCTGTAATACCCTGCTAACCCCAAAAGGGAGCGGACCTGTGTCTTTGTCTGTGGGGTGGGGACTTCCTTTATGGCGGCCACCTTGCTAGCTAGTGGCCTTACTATACCTCCCCCAACGGCATAGCCCAAGTATTTTGTAGTGGATTTACCCAGGGCACATTTTTTTGGATTTGCAGTGAGCCCTGCTTCTCTTAAGGATGTTAGGACTGCCCTTAACCTTTTTATATGAGACTGCCAGTGTCTGCTATAGATGACAATGTCATCCAAGTAGGCCGCGGCATATGCCCTATGGGGTCGTAGTACCTTGTCCATTAACCTTTGGAACGTGGCTGGAACCCCATGTAACCCAAATGGCATAGTGATGAATTGGTATAAACCGAGAGGGGTGGCGAAGGCAGTTTTGCATTTGGATTCTAGCGCTAGAGGTAACTGCCAATATCCTTTCGTGAGATCTAGGGTGGAGATATACTCTGCTTTACCAAGCGAGTCAAGCAATTCATCCACCCTAGGGATTGGGTATGCATAAAATCTGGATACAGCATTTACCTTTCGCAGATCCACGCAAAACTTCACCTTCCCATCTGGTTTAGGGACCAACACTATAGGGCTACACCATTCGCTGTGGGACTCCTCGATCACGCCCAATTCCAACATGTCTATTATCTCCCTCTCTTCCAGGTCTTTTCGGCCCTACGCCAGGTTCTGTCTCAATCCTATGGGACACTAAATCAGTCTGCCCTGGCAGCTCAGAAAAAACATCTGGGAACTGGTCACATAATTCTAGTAGGTCTGACCTTTGTGCCGTTGTTAATTGCTCTCCCATGGGAACCTGATGGTCATTGTACGTACTACCCTTTGGAAGCTGTGGACCCAAATCTGTTTCTCCTTCCCGAGGGTGGATGAACAACGATCTCATCGTTTTCCAGGGTTTCAGGAGGTTCACGTGGTAGATTTGTTTACCCTTCCTGGACCCTGGTTGAGAGATCTCATAGTTCACCTCCCCGGTGCGGCGGAGAACTTGGAAAGGACTCTGCCACTTCGCAAGGAGTTTACTCTCTGATGTCGGTAGTAGTAGCATCAATTGGTCCCCAGGTTGGAAGACCCTCAAGCGAGCATTTTGGTTGTACTGCCTCTCTTGACGTTCTTGAGCAGATTTTAGGTTTTCTTTAGCAAACCGACCTATCATGTCTAGGCGGTTTCTAAGGTCTACGACATACTGAAGGGTATTCTTGGAGGGGGAGGGCTCCTCCTCCCTGGATTCCTTCAGTAGGTCGAGAATACCCCGAGGTTGGCATCCATATAGGAGCTCAAACGGGGAGAAGCCTGTGGATGATTGGGGAATTTCTCGTACCACAAACAACAGGAAAGGGAGAAGTTCATCCAAAGCTCGCTTTTCAGTGTCCACAAACTTCCTAAGCATGGTTTTTAAAATACGGTTAAACCTCTCTACCAATCCATCAGTCTGAGGATGGAAGACTGAGGTCCTGACGGATTTTACCTCCAATAACTTCAGGACATCCTGCATTAACTTTGCCATGAAATTTGTTCCCTGGTCAGTTAACATTACTTGGGGAAGTCCTACCCTAGAGAACAGTTCTAACAGCCTGTGAGCAACCTGTTTAGCAGTGGCTGATCTCAGAGGGAAGGCCTCAGGATATCTGGTGGCATAATCTACAACAACGAGTATAAATTAATGTCCCTTCGCAGAGGGTTCAAAGGTCCGACCAGATCTACCCCAATTCTCTCGAATGGGACGGCTACCAAGGGCAGAGGGACCAAGGGAGCCGGCTTCTGTGCTTTTTGGCTAGTTAACTGGCATTCAGGACATGTCTCACATAGTTTCAATGTTGTCACCATGTATGCCTGGCCAGTAAAAACGGGACGAGATGCGGTCCGTGGTCTTATCTCTGCCCAAATGACCACCCAATGGGAGAGTATGAGCTAGGGTGAACACTGTTTTAATCAACCCTTTAGGGACTAGCATCTGTCGAATGACCTCCCCTGTTTGTGTAACCTTATTCACACAATATAGAATGTCATTTAACAGTTCAAAATGTGGAAACACTCTTACACATTGTTCGTCCATTATCTTGTTGTTGACCTGTACCACCTTCTCATATTGTCTAGCCAGAGCTTGGTCTTCCCTCTGCCTCTGACGGAAGTCAGGAAGATCCAGGTCTGGCAAAATTCCCGTATCTATCTTTTCCCCACCCTGGTCATCTCCGGCCATGACCTGCAGTCTTTTGGGCTGACTAATGTTACCAAGAGTCCCAGCCTTTCTTAACCAGTCCTCGTTTTCCGCACGTCTCTGTTTACGTGTCTTTGGGACGTGGTGTCTACGGGAGAAAATCTCTGGCGAAAAAGGAAACAAGTCTCCGGGCTTCTCCGGTACCAGAGAAGTAGACTCCGCAGGAGTAGGGGCTAGCAATGTTTCGAAGTAGGGCCAGTCTTGGCCAAGTAGAACAGGAGCAGGTAGCCAGGGAGAAACTCCCACTAGTAGGCTAGCCTCTTGATCCTTGATACGCAATAGAACGTTCGCCGTCGGTTATCTCTTTGTATCCCCATGGAGACATTCGATATTCCAAGGAGAGTCATAGGATAGTCTGTTGCTTGGAATTAGGCCCTCTAGGATCAGGGTTTTTCAGATCCCGAGTCCAGCATGGCTTTTACTATTTTCCCCTCCAAAGATGCTGGGACTAACCACGGATTGTGGTCCCCTCAGAGAGAAGCTGTGGCAGTGGTTCTGCCATATGAACAGTCCATCTCATCATTTCCTGAGTCCGCAAACTCGGTCGTCAGCGGAAGCTCTCAACGGGGCTCGGTGTTTGGACCTCTCTGCTGTTGGATTGGATCCTCCCTTCTGGTTGGTGGTGGTATCCTCTCCAAAGGCTGGGTGACGGAAGTCCAGGTTCTCTGGGAATACTGTGGGTGACTCCCTTGAGTAAGCCAATGGCCTCGGACCCGGGACGGGCGTCTCTGCGGGAGTTTGTACCAGGAACGCTCCGAGATGGGAAAGGGTCTTCCGATCGGGTTGACTGGATCTCCCGAGCTGGCGGGTTGTAGACCCCTCGATTGTCTGCTCTCCTGCCTCTGGCATCACCGGAAGCAACTGGTGTTTGCACGGACCGTTCCCAGCTATCCTGTTGGGTGTCGTCGCCAAGAAAGTTTCCACCAAGCGGACCGCTGAATCCAAGGAAAATGCAGCGTGTCTTTTTACCCAGGAGCGGGAGGAGGGGGGCAGTATCTGTATGAACTGTTCGAGCACAAACTGTTCAAGGATCTCTGCCTTGGTATGCTTCTCCGGTTGTATCCACCTGGTACATAAGTCTACTAAGCGGTGGGCTACGACCCGGGGTCTGTCTCTGTTTGTATATTTGACCGTCCGGAACCGCTGTCTGGAGTGAGGCCTAGGCGATCCAGAATAGCAGCCTTTAGTTGCTGATAGTCCATGGCCTCGTCTGCTGGAAGAGCCTGGTAGGCTGCCTGAGCTTCCCCTATGAGGAGTGGAGCCAGAGTCGTTACCCAGCGATCAACTGTCCAGCCGTGGGCCGTGGCTACCCTTTCAAAAGTGAGGAGAAATGCCTCTGGGTCTTCGGTTGGCTTCATTTTAGGCAGCATCACCGTTGGGTTATTTGGAATCGCTGGTCTGCCTGGGGCTGGGCCTTCCCAGTAGCTTTTCCTCCCGCCGGGCCTGTTGCTCATCTTGCTGGGCCTGTCGCTCAGCTTGCTGGGCCTGTTGCTCAGCTTGTTTCTCTGCTAGCTGGAGCTGTTGCTCAAGGAACTGAGAATTTTTTTTCTCCATTTTGTTTTGTTTTTTGTGTGTGGCCCTTCAGATACAGGGCCCGTCCGACATCCCACTTCTGACACCACCTGTGGCAGTACGGCCTGTTGCCGAGGTCAAGGAACAGTCCACACGTATAGTTTCAGGATAATGAAAACGTTCAGTGGCTTTATTTCTCCACAGCATAACATAACATAACAAAAACAAATCCTGCTCCACATTGGGAGGACTGACTAACACACGAGGCCTATCTAGCAGGCTGGCTGGCTGGCTAAACCATAACCAAACCGTAAGTGTCTTTTTAAGCAGTCAGGAAAAACAAATGAACAAGTCTTACTTTAGTTGCAGTAGTTAGTTTGATGAATCCATCTGGCTAGCAGCACACATAGCAGTGTGCTCTGGTCTAAGGCAGCCAGCTACTGTCAGAAACAAGATCCTTTTCTACCTTGCTGGTTATCAGGTGTCAGCTTACCTCCTGATTACCTAGCTTCCACCTGAGTTAACCCTTCTGAGTGCTGGATGAAGCACTCAGACATATGTCTCCCAGGCATAACTGATAGGGGTTGACTTCACCCTGTCACAATATTATATATTAATATATATACATATACACATACACACACATATACACATACACACATACACACATACTAACTGGGAATGTGTGTGTTAATTTAATACCTTGTGGATGGTCGGGACCGGCAGTGGCTGCGGGAACCGGCAGAGAGTTAGGGCCTAGCTGCAACAAGCAATCAGATGCAGGCCTCCTCACCGCACCGGAAACTTAGGCGCGCTGACGTCAGAGGGGCCCAGCGCGCTGATGTCAGAGGCTGGGACAGGAAGGCCTTCATCTGATGCAGAGCCGGGGCCCAGCTACAACCGGTAGCCATTATCCTTTGTCCCCCTCTTGTGGCCCTGACAGCCATGCATGGGTCTCGGGAGGCCGGGCCCCCTGACTCACCGAGCCCGGGACGCCAACCCTGGCAACCCCCCCTGTTGGTGGTCTTGCCCGGGGAAATAATAAACTAACGGTTGTTATAACCACAATTTGAAGGTGGTATATATCAAGAGTGTGGTAATAATTTATGGGTGCGATATTTGGGCCAATCTCACGATATGGTAATTAACGCGACCGTTAATAATGTGTGACATACCGCATTGGGTTAATATTGCTATCGTAGGATTCTGTAATGTATATAATTACAGAAACCTATGATCAAAATAACATTAACCTGTTCCATACCTGTGGTTACCAAGGTATACCACAGGCACCAAATGGGTTAATACTTTATTAAAAGAAAACAATACCTAACCATGTTGACCCCGTTAGTGGCCAGTAAAACATTGCCATTCTAGTCGGTTAGGTAAATAAGGGGTTAACCCCTCTCACCACCACCCCTACCCCTACCCCCCACTCCGTCACGGGAAGTCTAACCTCCCTCCCCAGGGCAACTACCGCCTTCACCCATGTCCCCTACCTCCCCTTGTCGACTAATGCCCAATATCACTATTAGACAAATGTGGTTTTAAACATTAACACAAAATATATACACGTTTAAAACAAAACAAAAAAGAACATTCAAAATACATTTTGCACATAAAACCATTGATTATCACTGTGGATAACTAGGCCCTCTCAATGGGGGAGCAAATATCCACATTGGTGATGAATGATAACTGTTACGCTGTGCTCACCATGGACAAGGAGGGACCCTGAAACTGAGGTGAGGAGGGTAACAACTGCACCCATAGCTACAGGGACACGCCTGGAAAGTGGAAAATAGGCGCCTGGAACCGTCTGAGAGTATAAGATAAGTAAGATACTCGCCAGACGAAAAGGGAGGTTCCAGAAGATAGTTGGTACCGAGAGCCTGGGGTCCAGAGCCGGAGGGGTAAGTTGGAATCCGCAGGCCGAGTTAAAGGGTCGGAGAGTTCAGGAGGTCAGAGTACAAGCCAAGGGTCGAAGTCCAGAGCGGGTCCACAGCCAAGCCGGTTCGGTACACAAGGGATCACTAGGGAAGACAAAGAGACAACAACTGAGGCAGGCACGACTGTGGGTAACACAGGTCACACAAAGCTATGCTGAGCCAAAGAAGGAATGGCTGATCAAGGTATAAATAGGAGGAAGGACCAATAGGAAGTGGGGGAGTGAAGAGGGAGCGGCCCCAGGGAAGATGGGGATTGGTGGGGAGAAGATTGCCACAGCTGCGCTTGATGCGAGGCTTGTGGGCGGTGCACACGGATCAGGCGTGTGCGCCGCGCGGGAGAGATACACGCGGCCTGAGCTGGGGGCGGGAACTCCTCCTGAGGCAGGACGTAAAAGTCCTCGGTCGTGGGCGCGCATGCGCGCGTTCAGTAGCCACCACGGGAAGCGGAGGGGAAGGAAGATCCTGCCCGCGGCGGCGAGGAAGCAGAGCCGGAGCAGGGGTAAGTAAAGTCGCGGGAGGAACCCCCTTAGAGAGAGGTGTTCCCCCGGACCTTACAATAACCCAGTAATAAATAAATCAACAAATTAAAATAAATTGATAACCCCCTTCATTACCTCAGTGACTAAGGATTTGAAAAGATTTCTGCCACTTTTATTGGTGTTTTGCAGCTAGTGAGATTTCCTGTTAAATCATTAAATATTATGATCCACTTTAAATGTATGATCCACTACATCTACTCTCCCGGCCCTAATGCTGCACATGTTGTGCTAAACCCTTCATTTTTACAATGTACATCTACAGTTTACTTTTATCCTGAACTTTATGTGATATGCCAACTTACCTCTCCTGCATGACCTTTTGTAAGACAGTTTGTGTAACAGGGACTTTTTGAAGTGAAACTTCTTTGCTGGCACCTATAGAGTTTTGACAGGAAAAATCCCCTGTGTTGTAACAGAATTCCATGACGGAAGTGATGTCATGCTACAACTTTGCGCACGCTCGTGCGCACGCCACACCCGCGCATGCGCAGACCTCGGCGCCGTGCAAAGCCGTGTCCGGTGCAGGCACGGCCAGCACGGTGAGCATGCGCAGGTGCGGCTCGCACCATGCGTGTGCAGGCCCTCCCAGCATCGCACGCATGTGCAGGACCCCAATAGTCGTCCTCAAGTTCCATAATCAGCCACCAGGACCCCATTCAATGCCTGGCCCACACGAAACACAGAACTCGGCCACAACTTCCATGTTCAGGTGACTGTACCACACCAAACTCTGTTTTCTTTAACTGTGCATGCAATGTCTTGTATATAATGTATACCCTGTTCATTTATGTAACTGTATTTGTAACCATGTATTATTTGTCTCAACTCTGTGCCCAGGACATACTTGAAAACGAGAGGTAACTCTCAATATATTACTTCCTGGTAAAATATTTTATAAATAAAATAAATAAATAAAATAAAACTCTCTCACCAAACTATCAATGCTTGGGCTCACTCCCAATGCTACACACAAAAACACACAGCCTCACACATACACACACACGCAGCCACACACACACACACACACACACACACACACACACACACACACACACATCACAGTTAGTATAAATGTAGACGTGCAAATAGCTCAAACGTGAGGGGCGGGAGGTTGGCTAGCATGCGTGTTCTATGTCAAACTTCTTGGCATTTTCTCACTGAAATTGTGTTTGGATTTTAAATAAAAACATCACCATCACAAATACAATTTCTGTGACAAAGGACAAAGAAGTTTCACTTAAAATGCACGTGCTTGGCACACACATACTTTTTTGGATAACTAATGCCTAATTTCACCTAATTTTCTAATTTATGTATTTTTTTGTCTTGTCTAGTACAAAGACAAGCTCCAATAATCCACCCATGTCAACCCTGCAAATTTGCTTTTAACAGTCAGGATTAACTCCTCAAACATCCGAAGTTCAAACACACAAAAGAATATATGGAAAAGATGAGGACAGAACAATCTTGCAATATTCCAATTAATATGACAGAAAATGCATCTTTCAACCAGTCAAGGCAATTAATAAACAATGTAACTGCTTCTCATTCCAAAAGATATATATTAGCTGCTGCCACAGGAAAAGATCTTGGAGAAAGTGGGAAGAGTCTGACTTGGTTATCAGACCAGAACCCACAGAAGAGAACACATACAGGGGAGAGACCGCATGTATGTAGGAAATGCGGGAAGGGATTTAGTGTTTTCTCCCGCCTGATCAGACACAAGAGGACACACGCAGGGGAGAGACCACATGTATGTGGGGAATGTGGGAAGGGATTTAGTCACTTATCCAGCCTGAATACACACAAGAGGACACACACAGGGGAGAGACCGCATGTATGTGGGGAATGTCGGAAGGGATTTAGTCAGTTATCCAACCTGAACACACACAAGAGGACACACACAGGGGAGAGATCGCATGTATGTGGGGAATGTGGAAAGGGATTTAACCAATTATCCGGCCTGAACACACACAAGAGGACACACACAGGGGAGAGACCCCATGTATGTGGGGAATGTGGGAAGGGATTTAGTCAATTATCCAACCTGAACACACACAAGAGGACACATACAGGGGAGAGACTGAATGTATGTGGGGAATGTGGGAAGGCATTTAGTCAATTATACAACCTGAACACACACAAGAGGACACATACAGGTGAGAGACCGCATGTATGTGGGGAATGTGGGAAGGGATTTAGTAACTTATCCAGCTTGAAAACACACAAGAGGACACATACAGGAGAGAGACCGCATGTATGTGGGGAATGTGGGAAGGGATTTAGTGTTTTATCCACCCTGGACACACACAAGAGGACACACACAGGAGAGAGACCGCATGTATGTGGGGAATGTGGGAAGGGATTTAGTGTTTTCTCCTGCCTGATCAGACACAAGAGGACACACGCAGGGGAGAGACCGCATGTATGTGGGGAATGTGGGAAGGGATTTAGTGACTTATCCAGCCTGAATACACACAAGAGGACACACACAGGGGAGAGACCGCATGTATGTGGGGAATGTGGGAAGGGATTTAGTCAGTTATCCAACCTGAACACACACAAGAGGACACACACAGGGGAGAGATCGCATGTATGTGGGGAATGTGGAAAGGGATTTAACCAATTATCCGGCCTGAACACACACAAGAGGACACACACAGGGGAGAGACCCCATGTATGTGGGGAATGTGGGAAGGGATTTAGTCAATTATCCAACCTGAACACACACAAGAGGACACATACAGGGGAGAGACCGAATGTATGTGGGGAATGTGGGATGGCATTTAGTCAATTATACAACCTGAACACACACAAGAGGGCACATACAGGTGAGAGACCGCATGTATGTGGGGAATGTGGGAAGGGATTTAGTAACTTATCCAGCTTGAAAACACACAAGAGGACACATACAGGAGAGAGACCGCATGTATGTGGGGAATGTGGGAAGGGATTTAGTGTTTTATCCAACCTGGACACACACAAGAGGACACACACAGGAGAGAGACCGCATGTATGTGGGGAATGTGGGAAGGGATTTAGTGATTTATCGAGCCTTAACACACACAAGAGGACACACACAGGGGAGAAACCGCATGTATGTGGGGAATGTGGGAAGGGATTTAGTGACGTATCCAGCCTGAATACTCACAAGAGGACACACACAGGGGAGAGACCGCATGTATGTGGGGAATGTGGGAAGGGATTTATTCGGTTATACCACCTGAACACACACAAGAGGACACACACAGGAGAGAGACCGCATGTATGTGGGGAATGTGGGAAGGGATTTAGTGACTTATCCAGCCTGAATACACACAAGAGGACACACACAGGGGAGAGACCGCATGTATGTGGGGAATGTGGGAAGGGATTTAGTCAGTTATCCAACCTGAAAACACACAAGAGGACACATACAGGTGAGAGACCGCATGTATGTGGGGAATGTGGGAAGGGATTTAGGGACTCATCCAGCCTGAACAAACACAAGAGGACACACACAGGGGAGAGACCCCATGTATGTGGGGAATGTGGGAAGGGATTTAGTGACTTATCCAGCCTGATCAGACACATGAGGACACACACAGGAGAGAGACCGCATGTATGTGGGGAATGTGGGAAGGGATTTAGTTTTTTATCCAACCTGGACACACACAAGAGGACACACACAGGTGAGAGACCGCATGTATGTGGGGAATGTGGGAAGGGATTTAGTGATTTATCCAGCCTGAACACTCACAAGAGGACACACACAGGGGAGTGACCGCATGTATGTGGGGAATGTGGGAAGGGATTTAGTGACTCATCCAGCCTGAACACACACAAGAGGACACACACGGGAGAGACCGCATGTATGTGGGGAATGTGGGAAGGGATTTAGTCGGTTATCCCACCTGAACACACACAAGAGGACACACACAGGGGAGAGCCCACATGTATGTGGGGAATGTGGGAAGGGATTTAGTGACTTATCCAGCCTGAATACACACAAGAGGACACACACAGGGGAGAGACCGCATTTATGTGGGGAATGTGGGAAGGGATTTAGTCAGTTATCCAACCTGAACGCACACAAGAGGACACATACAGGTGAGAGACCGCATGTATGTGGGGAATGTCGGAAGGGATTTAGTCACTCATCCAGCCTGAACAAACACAAGAGGACACACACAAGGAAGAGACCGCATGTATATGGGGAATGTGGGAAGGGATTTAGTGACTTATACATCCTGAGGACACACACAGGGGATATTCCTATCTCTAAAGCCAGGCATTTTTAGTGATAACCAGCGACTAAGACGCTCACATATAAGTGCACATGTGTATCTGTGTTGCGCTTAATCACAATAAAAAGTGACTAGTTTATGGTGCATAAAACAAGCATTTTAAAAGGATAAAAAAGTTATAACTTTTTAAATGCAGGTTATTTGTATAATTCTTCTTGTTTTATTTAAAGAAAAATGTTAATGTTTTATATTTCCATGCTGTTGGTTCTAATAAAATGTGTGTTTCCTATTATGCAGAAGCGGTATGTAGTCTCACTTAGCTTTGAATAAGAATAGTTTTGCCGCGACCATTATGCTGCAGGCGTTGTGCTGCAGACGGACCCTCCGCCACTAGCCGCTTCTAATGTAAATGTTATCAATATTTATGGGGTTAATTTAAGTGGTTTTAGCGGTTAGGCCCCGTTTACACAGGGCACTTCGCGACGATGCGTGCGCGCGCCTCAGTCTGCTGGGCGATGTGTGATCATCCCCAGCAGACGGAATGATGGGGGAGCGGGCGGAGGGAGGATGAGACTTTTCTTGGCAGACAGTTGCAGGTGCCGTCCCCTGTTCCCCTGGTGTCCCCCGTCCCCCGTCCCCTTTTTTTAAATTTATTTATTATTATGCTGCGGGGAGCGGGAGCCGAAGAGCAGGGGGCGGGGGGTGGGTGTTAACATAAAAGAAAAGCGTGTGTGTGTGGCTGGAGCAGGTAGCTGCCGAGTCTCTGTTCATTTCCAGCAGCCAATGCATTGATTGGCTGCTGAAACTGACGTCACGCTGCTGCAGCCAGGAATCACACTTTCAAAAGACTCCCACAACTGCAGCAGCGTGGACGCCGTGCTTTGCAACCAATGGTAGTTTCAAGAGTGAACACTACCATTGGCCGCCAGGGGTCGGTGATGAACGATCTCGCGCACGTCGCGAAGTGCGCTGTGTGAACGGAGCCGTAGTGTGAGGGGTTTAAGGTAAGGGAGGCTTAGGATATAAGGGTTTTAGGGTAGGGGGTTTAGGCACTTACCTTAGCGGCGTAGTGGCTGGCGGTGGGGGGAGTCGAGGCAAAACGGCCGCAACCAAATGTCCTACAATGTCCTGTGAATACTGAGGAGGACAGAGACACAGACTAACGTCCCCAGTGAGGGACATTAATGCAGCCGCCTTTACATAATGTATGTCATTTTCCTTTAATATCTCTAGAGAGCAGCAAGGGCTGACCATCTATTTCACAGGTTACACATAGACATGAATATGCACCTGAGGGGGTTAAGTGTCCCTTTATTATTGACATATGCAGTAATGATGTAACAAGTGGTGCCACGTCACACAAGGACCTTTCCCACTGATGGTTACACTTTCTGACCTCTATGGCAGAGATTCCTGTTACACATGCGCTGGCGTTACCTCCCCACAAGCACATTGCCAGGCTGAGGGAGGTGTTCATATGGGAATCTGAGGCAAAAATCTATGGTCAGAGTCCAGGAGACACACACCCAACTTTATTTTGTATTTGTAACTCTAATCCAGAATGAAAGGATTTACAATTCACAATCAGTGTGCAGCGTCGGCGTGCTCATGCCCAAAACCCAAATGAAGACTGGTTGGGCCCGCCATACGCCCCACTGGTATTTGAAAACTTTTTTGTGTGTGTATGCACTGAAACCCTTCCTCCAGGAACTTTGCTTTCTCCTGATCGGGGTACCCCTGTAACTGTCAGCTCAAGGCGCTAAGGCTGACCGGTGTTGGGCCTTCGTTAGGGGTTTTCCATCTCTCAAGGGTGGTGTTGCGTAGGGCTTTGTAGCACTTTTTGGTTGGGGTGGCTGTTAGGGTGAAGGGGTACCCAGGCCAGTAAATGAAGGTATTATGCCCGGCTTGGTGCCCCTCAGCTATATGGGGAAATTGTGATAGTCAGCTCTTCAACCCAATCATGGCATGTACCTGCATTTGTAGTAAAGATGGATGTGTATTTTTACTGTTCCAGGAGTGCCAACCAGCGGAGATGTGCAGGGTGTAAGTTTCAGGGTGATTTTACTGTAATACGTTGTCAGGGTGTGTTTGGGTAGAAGGGGGCCAATGTTGCGGGTTACCCAGAAATCCCCCCAGATTCCTGAGGACATGAGGAACACAGACCACCGGATAAAATCCTTTCAATAATATAGTTTGCAGCTCACCGCCAAATCTCCCTGCTTCAGTACAGGCCAAGAACAGTAAGACCAGGCATGGAATTGAGTTACATTCAAAGGTCCCTGGTATATGCCCAAGAACCCCAGAACCCAAGGGGGGTTCAGTGTATCTCCCACCAGGTATAAGGTGGCGAGAGTTATGTGTTTAACTTAAAGTTTATCATATGCCAATGTTTCCATGTATAAGTGGAAAAGAAAATGGTTTTAAAAATCCCCAAGGTTTATATTTTTATTAAACTAATGTTCAGAGGAAGTCATTCAGTATGGATAAAAATCAATGTGCATGGTAAACAGAGGGGCCACTCCGCCCTCTAAGCTTCAAAGGCAATCCAGGATATGGAGGTGTTAAACCATTTGTTAGCAAGGAGGGGTAAAAGAAGAAAATACTTCAATAAGCCATCTGGCCAGCTGTCACCCTGCCCAGCCTGAACAGCACCAGGTAAGAGGGGCAGGGTCTCATATACTAAGCGTCCAAGGTGCAAAATTCGCACATGCCTAGAGCAGAATGATAAGTCACTCTGCCAGGTTTGCAAAGTATAGGCAACTCCGTGATAGGGGGAAGGAAATATTCCCACGGAAAAGATAAGCTGCACTAGTTAGGCATAGGACTGTTAACCCTATAAGACCCCGTGCAGCCCACCAGGAATGAGATTCATCATGCTGTTAGAGTTTCATACCATCTAAGGAGTCATGCAACAAACATCTAATTTCTTCTAGAGACTTTGTTTTTCCAAATATTTCTTTTTGGGAACAAGAGATTTTGGGGCCTATGCAGAGAGCAGCGAATTTTAAAATTGGCGAGTTTTATAAAAAGTAGCTTTTTTGGAGAGTTTTATTCTCCATATGCAGAAATGTGCGAATTCTGCTATGTTTAACATGAATGCGTGTGGCGAGTTTAAATTGGCGAGATGCGCGCTTCAGAAATGTGTTAATACAAATTCGCGGCTTTTTTTCCCCTTTGCTATGGCCGCGAGCGGCAGCTTCTTGCCAACTTTTTCTGGCGAGGCAAAAAGGAGACAATCGCGCCATTTTATTGGCGCGAACAGCCGCTAGATGCCGTTCGCGCCTCTCTGCATAAGGATATTTTTAAAACTGGCGAGATGGAGGTTCTCGCCAGCCGCGAGGCGAGTTTTAGAAATAAAAAAAAAAAAATGGCGCGTTTTTCGCAACTCGCCATTTTC
The DNA here is from genome assembly GCF_040206685.1 of Ascaphus truei. Taxonomy (NCBI): domain Eukaryota; kingdom Metazoa; phylum Chordata; class Amphibia; order Anura; family Ascaphidae; genus Ascaphus; species Ascaphus truei. The sequence continues at coordinate 33,807,262 of NC_134497.1, read as the reverse complement.
TGCTGTTTTCTGCGCGATTTTCTCCAAAAAATGGCGAGTTTTGAAATAGCGCTGCTCTCTGCATAGGCCCCTTTGTTTGAACCCGTTCCAGTAAGTGTATTTTTCATTGTAATTGTAAATCAAGCTGTGTTTGTTCATTCTGTAAAAAAATCACAATTTATTTTATCTCTGGCTTTGCTCAATCAAAGGATCCGGGTATTTTGGTGTTAAAAGTTCTGGTCTACCATGACAGTGGCCACACTGACTACACACATTTAAACTTGCAACCCGCCCCAAGCACGCAGTGTTTATTGTTAAACACACATCATTCCCCCTTTGTGCCCTTGTTCGGTTGTTGACTCTCTGGCCGCCAACCCGACCCCTTGGAAAAGGGGGCTTGCTTTCCCTGCCCCACTAGTTGCATCTACAAATCCATGTCTTTTTTCCCCAAACTCTAAATTGGATTTCCCTGCCACCGCTACCTAAAATGTTTGTCATAATCCTGCCATATTGACCCCCCGTATTTATCATGTGTGGTCTGTATTACATGCATGTATTTCATTAAATTAGGTCCTTGCTTTGGATGTTTTGTAAGGAGACAGTCACCGAACACAGCAAACACAACATCCAGTTCCCAGTGCTCCTCACTATACGTGCTGACCCTTTCTCAAATGCTCCCGCATAAGCTTCCTCTCTTCTTGCCCCTCTTCTGACAGCTTCAGCATACCCACATATTTCCTTGATACTATCTCTCTTGGCTTTCCTGGACAGGTGTGTACAGGGAGCTAGTTGCAACTGCGTACATATCCCTACCACTGCTTTTATCCGCCTTCCACCCCTTTTCCTTCCTTCGCCGACTAACTGACTTGCTTAATGCATCTAACCGTTTCCACATGCGCTTTAAACCTGTGGTCTCCTTGCTGTGTGCGCCAATGCTTGTGTCTGACTCAGTGCTCTCCCTCGCACTCCCACTATCCTCACTGTCTGACCCCTGGGACTCACAGTCCAGCCCTGTGACAACCAAACCCACCTCACTATCATCATCATCATCAGCAGCAGCACTATCACTCCATTTCAGAATTATCATTCTAACCTAATCCTGCAGCCTGGACACCCGGCTGACAAATCACGGGTCTCCACAGCCCCCGTTGCTGGTCCCTGGCTCTGTGACACCTCCATGTGCCCCCGATTCTGGCATATCCGCTGGGGGGTTGGCCTTAACAAGGGGGGTGACCAGATCACCTCGTGGCCTGTGGCAATGAGGACGCATGGGCAAAAGATGGAGCGAGAGCCGCCCCTTGAGCAGGCACCACCACCGGAGCAGGAGCCACTACTGGTGCTGTGGGAAGGAAGCAGCCCACCCGTGCATGGCAACACCCCCCAGATGATTTGCTGTATGCCATGGTGCCAAGGAGTTAAAGGGGAATGGCTTTGGCTCCACCACTGCCCCTCTGTGGGTGGGAGGCAGGCTGCCTGGGATCCTGTAGCTGTGGGGACGATGAGGAGGGTATCTGAGGGTGAAACAACACTCATCCCGTTCCTGGAATGCAGGGGATCTGCCATGGAAGGGCCTATTGTGTTGGTGGCGGGGGCGCTCTTGGCTCCATTATTGGTGTGGGGAGCTCTGGTGTGGTGCTCACCTCTGTTAGCCATCGTTGCTGGTGCTGGTCGGTGCGCTGCTCTCCTCGTCAAGGCTCTCCTTCCCTTAGCATCCGGTGCTGCAGCCCGGGGATATCAGGCACCGGAGTGAAGATGGGGGGGCGGAGCTTCCCTGTGGACTTTTTCCTCTGTGCCTACTGCTGCCGGAGAATGCAGGAGCTGGCTCCGTCTCATGTCACTCCTCTGGGCTGGTCTCTGTACTTTCCGGCGCTCGAAAGAGGAAGGCTGCCCAGCGCTGGGGCGATCCATGACTCAGGAAACCAGGTAACCTGCAGGGAGGAAGAAGAAAAGAAGATTAGTGTTGGATTCAAGCAGGCACAGGGTTTAAATACCTCGTGCCTGCGCTAATCCTCCTCTCCCCCCCCCCTGCCGCTTCCCACCCACGTTGGTGCATGTGCAAAATTTGAATCCCTTGTGGTGAGGGGGAGGAGAGATGGCCATCTTGACTCCTAAACCTCTGAGGCACATCATACCTTATGTGGACGACGGCTTATCTTGGGGCTTCTGCCTTTCTTTAAAATATGTAATATTCCCCGCCATTTTTATTACAGGGGCCATGTTAGATGCTATCGCTGTGCCCCTTAATTGTAGGTTGTAAGTATGCTCTGTAACAGTTGTGCTCCCCACAAACCCGGGTCGGACCGTGTGGCTGAGGTGGGGTTGTATAAGCACCGACCTTAGACCGCGCAGGCTGATCCGGATTGCGCAGTGCGTCGTCGTACATAGCATGGTCGGGACTGGAGAAGGCAGCATCGTCAGTGGACAAGCCTGGGTCAGGATTGGAGACATCAGGGTAAACGTTATTCAAGCAGGAGTTCGGCAACAGGTAGTCAGGAGTTCCCAGCTTCAGCTTAGGAGCGGGTTTTGCGCATGCGGCGACCATGGCCCATGGTACCGGTCTCAGGAAGGGATAAGTTGACCGGAGTGGGCACACCGCCTGGCAACTGGAACACCAGTGCTTCAGCGCAAGAGTCCAGAACGAGCCTGTGCGAGGAGAGAGAGAGCTACAGACCTCAGGACTCGTAGACTGGCCTCTTCAAGGGAAGGGCAGCATGCGTCAGGAAACTGGATACAATAGACGAAAAAAGGAAGGACTTGAGAAAGGACTTTTGTTTGTCCGAAACGCGTTGGTGTGGTTGTTTTTTGCTCATTCATTAAATAAGCTATTTTTATTATGGGAACGCATCCTTGTATCTTATTTTGGTTCAACCAATTTTGGATCTAGTGCTCCGTTTTTTCCTTCCTTTTTTCGTCTATTGTATCCATCCACAGACGGAGGCACAATTAACCCCTGGACTACTGGCTACATCTGGACTTGCTGTCAATCGTGGATCACCATCCCAATGTGAGTCTATTCCAGTTTGTCCATTATATTGGATTTCAGTTATAACAATTTGATGTTTACAATACTGGTCACCAACAGGTGTTAACATTACTGTATCCTTACCTCAGTGCTACGTGGGATCACAGTTTACCAGTCTACATCTTTTGGAATCATTTATTATCTTCACTTATTGGGTTAATTCCGTTTCTCAATATTCATTTTGTTTTTTTGCTGTTTTCCATTGAGCACCATACAACATATTTGTCAGGAAACTGGAAGCTGAAGTACGCACTGGAGAGTCCTCTGCTTCAGCACAGGAACCAGGACACGGCCTCTGCAATGGAGAATGAGCAGCAGGCCCCAGGAACCAGTAGCTAGGCTCTGCTGTGGAAGGACAGCAGGCCTCAGGAGACAGGGAGCTGAAGTCAACACTGGAGAGTCCTCCGCTTCAGCACAGGAGACAGGAACAGGCCTCTGCGTGAAACTAGCAGCAGGCCTCAGGAACGCAGGCCTCTACGAGAGAGTAGTAGGTGGCCTCAGGATAATTAGGAAACACAGACCCCTGCATGAAGGCTAGCAGCGGGCCTCAGGAACTAGGGAATAATAACTAGAGAGGTTAGTACACACACAGACAAGCCTAGGGCTAGTGGCAGAACACTTGTGACATCCAGGAAGGATTATGCTCGGCAGTTAAGCATTGCGGGAAAGGTGTCTTTAAAGGTCAGTGCACCAATAGCAGAAGGGGCGTGTGGCAGCACTGCTTTAATGAGTGAACACAGGGTGGAGCTGTAGTAAATATCAGGAGCAGTGTTCCAGGGCTGCAGAGGTCTGTAAGGCAAGGCAAACAGTAAACTAAGGTGCAGATCCGTTACATGCATGGTGGTTGTATATAGTTAGTGTGAGTCAGGATGTGTGATAATATGGCCTCTTTGCCCAAGTTGTGGGGGATGTTAGTATAAAGGCTTGAGACGTTGAGTGTAATCAATAAAGTATTAGGGTTAATTGAGTCAAGATGTCTGGAACAGATAAAGAAATCGCTTCAGTCCTTTAAGTCAGGTATGCGCAATGTGGGGGGTGCGGCTGTTACAGAGGCCCCACGCTTCCCCGAAAGCATTTAAAATAAATGCCGGGAACCTTCCCGCGACACGTCTCCATGGCAACCCGGTGTCAAATGTCGCCGTGGGGTCACGTGATGTCACATTGCCATGGCAACGTGATGTCACTGTCACTGTAGCTTACAGGGTTATAATATACGCAAAATTAACTGGGTTGAATTGAATACGACTGTGATATAATAAAGAGATTTTATTCCTTAAAAGACAGGTGGACACACAATGTTGGACAAATAACAAACGGAATATATACACTTACTTAGGAAGGGGACAATGAAATAACCAAGGATTCAGCCTAGCAGTTCATCAGGCATCACGTATGAGAATGAAGACACGAAAGACAATGGGCATAGAGCTTGCAGTCGTTTATATGTGATTTGGGCTCTATCCCTAACATTGGGACTCAGGCATTGGAGAACAATTACCTGGGCCCAATTATCTTTTGCCAACTCACGTGGGAAGCAACATAGTACCTGCCCACAGGGGGTTGGCATTCCTCTAGTCAGAGATCCATTTCCTTAGCCCTACTCTAAAAAGCTGGCGTCTCCAAGTCTGCCAGATGGGGATCTGGACAGGAAAACTCTGACTTTAGGTGTGAATTAGGGCACTTAATACAAGTACCCATGTCCTGCTCTTTCTTCCCCCTGCATACTTAATCTGGGGGAGGTAAAGCTTTGATCAGGACAAGGCACACAGACACACCGGCGCCTGATGGCTCATTACAATTCCAAATGGCCATGAACTTTTGCGGGCTAATTGGGTAGCCCTGACTATTCAGAAATATATCACAATTTATATATCAAAAATACTCAGTTCGGTTGATCTGAGAGGGCTGAAACCTGCCATGCAATCCTGTCGCAGGGGTCTCTGCCTCGTGGCCAAATTTCAGCCCTCCTGGTATTACCGAACCGGAGATAATGTTTTTAGGTCCAAATCCTCATGTTAAAACAGCAGCCTTCCTTTCGCCATTGATGTCAATGGCTGCGACCCTCGTGGCTGGCACGGCCCCTTCCCGTGGGCATTGCCCTTTGGACGTGGTTGGGGTCAAGATAGTAGCCTCCCAGGATCCAGGAATTGAATTGAAAGAATTATTGTTCTAGCTGTTATACTTTTTGAGTAATGCATTTTTATACTTTTTACATATTCATGTTCAAAACTCTGACCTAATTTCCCATGTCAATTGAGGGTTGATTGAACAGTAGCTACTTTCGGATGCTGCGGTTTAACAGTATCCCCTAGTAGCTACATTGTATCACAGGGGTGTCCCCTGAACCTTGAAAGAAGCTTTCGGGAACGCTTATGTTAAAGCATAGCCCATTGCTTTTCAATGGAGGATCTTCGCATATACTCTCGGGCGCCTTCTGGTGGTCATTTACAGTAATTGCAACAGCCCTGTAAACTTTGCATTCTGTACCTCACTGCAAATGGTGGCCAAAGATGCAAACAAAGGGTCATAAAAACAAATACATTTAACCCTTGCCCTCCCGACCTGATCCCAGTGTATATGTTTGGTGCAATCACGTCACAGGGCGGAAACACATTAAACAAAGGGGAATACATTTTGTGCTGAAGCATGGGACTGCAGAAATACATGTATACGATTCCATTAACCCCTCGCATCCTGCACAATTGTAGGGGCTGCCAGCTGGAGGGTGACCTTTATTACAAGCCTGGCAAGCCTATCGTGACTATCGTGACGTCACATGACCCCGTGACTTCATTTGACGGCGACGCCGGAGCTGTGCAGGGAGGGTGTTGGGGGCGCAAGCCGGAGAGGAAAGGAGACGGGGGCGCATGTCAGAAACTTTGCATACCCCTGCTTTAAGTAACTATTCATATTGAAAACAAGTGATTGTAAATAATAATCCACCACTTGGGATAAGATTTGGCATAATGAGTCTTTAGCAGTTATTATAGGTCTGCCCGGTGGGGGCACCAGGGGCTTGTGAAGTTTCATAAGACTGATTGGCACAACTGGATGTTTTTGAGTCAGAAAATTCTTTGTATCTTCCGATATGCAGCCATTAACTAAACCCATATTAATGTATTTTGTCAGTCCAAGTTGGATCCATATCCAGGATTTTGTAGGAAGATGAATTGCTTGTCTGTTAAAATAGATAAGAAGAGTGACTCACTGTGCGTGTTCATTTGGATGTCATTACCCAGAATCTCTGGCTGCAGTGGAAGCACTGTTTGCTAAGTGATAATAGGGAAAGACAGTGTTGCAGCCCTGTCTGAGATATACAAATGTACCCGCAAGTGGTATTTATATTTGCTGTACACTGTATTGTGGAGGGTTTTGGTCACTTTTATTACCACCATAACTTTTATAATGTCTGGTTATACCCACTTACCAGCTTCACGTTGCAATCTCATATAGAAAACGCTGCTAAAAGACAAAGCAGTCACTACTTATCTTCATGGTGCGCTGACAGCCAAACCAGGGAAATCACACCAGTGATATGTATATGAATGAACGAAAGTCTCCCGCACTCTTCAGGTTTTCAGTTTATACCTGGAGACTCATTAAGGTCGAAACGGCTGTCTGTGGGTGGGTTTACTGGCTATGCATCTTAACCCTGGCTGTGCTCAAAGCTGTGACCATGCAGCAAGCTTAAATCTACAGGGGAACCATGTTGAATGGTTTTGAAGCAAAAGGTGGCACTGTGTGCCCATTTGCATGTCATTTCCCAGAATCCCTTGCTGCAGTGGAAGTGCTGTGTGCTGGGGGATAATGGTGAAAGGCGAGGTTGCAGACTTGTCTAAGACATGCAAATGAGCATACAGTAATATTTCCATTTGCTATACAGTATGCTTTGCTGTGGAGGGTTTTTGTCACTTTTTTTACCCACCATAACTTAACTAAGTATGGTAAAACCTATCCCTTGCTTCATTTTTTGCATAGCCAGTAGAACCAACCCCACACTTAGGAGACCCATTAAGGTCGAAACAGTCTGTCTGTGGGTGGGTTTATTGTCTGTTGGTGGTTAGGGTCGAGTCTAGGCGCAAAGTTCACCTTTCTTGTCTTGCCTTCAAATACTTTCTGGGCAAGCCACCCATCAATTTGAACAAGCTTCTCACCCCTACCACATGCAGCTTGGGCCGCCAACAGTGGGGGACAAAGGGCACTGGCGTCCCGGGCCCCGTGGGTGAGGGGGACCCGGCCGTGCACTAGTTATTTAAAAAAAAAAAACGCTGCACCCGGCGCCGGGTCTCCGAGTTGCCAGATCCAGAAGTAGGTTGGCTTATGCTTACGGCGCGCCGGTGTGAGAGGGGGGCCCGGCGCATGCGGGAGCAGCATTGGCCATTGGGAGACAGGTGTCTCAGCGGGGCCGGTGCCCCCCCCCCCCCGCAGCCCCTGCCAACTAATCCCCCCACGCCACCACCTCCCCCCCCCCTGCAGCCACCGGGCCAAAACCGCCAGCCCCCGCCGCTGCAGCATCGGGGCACCGCCCCCCCCCTGCTGCCATTGTGCCGTCCTGCCTCAGCATCAGGCCAGCATCGGCCCCACCCCTGCAGCACACCGGTGGCAACTGCTGTAACCAGACGCTGGCCCCTCGCTGCACCGCCACCCCTTCCACGCAGGATCGGGCTGTTCAGCTGCCAGACACGCCCATACTGCCCCCCCCCTGCAGCATCACCCCCCCGCAGCATCGTGCCCCCCCCCCTCATCAGCAGCACTACCACCACTACCGGCACACCGCGCCCCCCTCCACCCCCCCTGTGGCGCCTGACCAGCTGAGATCATCCCAAGGTAAGTTGGATTTATATATATATATATATATATGTTTTGGGGGTCTTGGGGTATTTTTTACAAGATTGGGCGTCTTGGGGTATTTTTTACATGGATTGGGGGTCTTGGGGTATTTTTTACATGTATTGGGGGGCTTGGGGCATTTTTTATATGGATTGGATAGATAGATATATACACATATATACACATATACATATATATATACTGCTGCGACGCATCTGAGTCTAACACATCGCCGGTTTTTCCCTGGCTTTTTCCTGGAATGCGACGCACTTCACCCGGAGCATGCCGCATTCATTTTGCGTTCTCAGCCACGGGTTGACGCACGGTTGATGCGTTTATTGAGAATGGTTCGGATTTAATAGGTTGCAATTATTCGCGTGTCCGCCAGATGGCAGATATTCATGAATTGTGATGCGCATGCGCTTCATTAATGTGTCGTCTTGCAGGTGTTTCGTTGAAAAAAAGATACTGTACTACAGTGTGCCTTGGCCTTGGCCTTGAGACTGAAGGAAGAGGTTGCAAAAATGCATCAATTTAGGATTTTCATATTAAAGAAAGACAAAGACCAGTTTCAGTTACACTATTCTCCAGAGACCCGCCGCCCGCCATGAGCATTCAAGTGCAGCCCGTTTGCAAAAAACCCGACAGAAGTTACTCGTATTTGATATGGGCCGCGATTAATCTAACGGAAGATAAGATGGCAACAGTTGTTCAAATTTATCAGTATTTTATGGAAAACTATGACTTTTACAAATTTTCGCTTGCTTCTCATACGTGAAAGTGTGCAATAAGGAAAAGGTTATGTAGCAATCCCTGTTTTTATCGTCTTGAGCCACAATTTGTTGTAGGGTATTGGTGTGTAGCACCGGCTTTTTCCAGTATCTATGATCGTGCAGACGGCAAAAGGCAAAGGGTCATGTTAAAACCAACCAAGAAACAACAATCGCTGCCGAGCAATGCACCGGCACCGTCTTCCGATAACGGTCCCACCGTCAGTGAGCCTGAGCCGGATTTCGCGTTCAGTTTCGAGCAAGCTTGCATGCACCTAAGCAATTTCCAGCCTCATCAGCTGACTACAGGTGGACTAGTCCTGCTGCAAACTATCGACAAGGATGACCAGGAACACTGGACTGGCAGTGGACCGGCGCCGGCGCCAGCTGAATGGGAAATTCTATGGTGAGTATTGTTGCCGTATTATTTTCTGTGTTATTTTTTATTTTAACAATACAGTAACAATATCGGCGCGATTTGAAAGTCAAGCGATTCTCCTGTAAGCAATATCATTGGCTGAGCGGCTTCTACAGTACTGTACTGCAGCTACTGAACTATTGGTGGAACGCTAGGCGCATGCGCATTGGAACCTTCTGGAAACGCATATGCGTGTCATTACATCGACGGTAGGCGCATGCGCATGTAAACCGGAGACTCCCCCCCCCCCGACCCGAGAAAATTATTGGTGGGACTAGCTGGGAACGTCTTTAGGGGGCTGAACATTACAGTGAAACTTTTCCTTTTTTTTCACCTTAGAAAATGAAACGGCTAATGGAGGGATTTCGATGGATAATATCGCTGCACATTGCTGAATCGGATGTAAAAACCAACGTACCGGAGTCTATAGTTTAGTGGCCGTTGTTATTGATTAGGATAGAATACTGTACCTGAAACAGTATGCTGATGTTTTCTGGCCTGTGGCAGGACGGCCTGTAGCCGAGGTCAGGGAACAGTCCACACGTGTAGTTTCAGGATCATGAAAAACGTTCAATGGCTTTATTTCTCCATTACAACATAACAGGCGGGTACACTGTCCCTTTAAACAAATAAATCCTGCTCCATGTTGGGAGAAAAACTGACTAACACAGCAGACCTATCTAGCAGGCTGGCTGGCTAAACCATAACCAAACCTTCAGAGTCTTTTAAGCAGTCATGAAACAAATGAAACAAATCTTACTTTGGCTGCAGTAAGTAGTGTGCTGTATCCGTCTGTCTAGCAGCACATATATCTATGTGCTGTTGTCTGAGAGAGCCAGCTACTGCTGGTAACAATATCCTTATCTACCTTTTTGGCTCTCAGGTGTCAGCTTACTTCCTGACTACCTAACTTCCACCTGAGTTAACCCTTATGAGTGCTGGATGAAGCACTCAGACATATGTCTCCCAGGCGTAACTGATAGGAGTTGACTTCACTCTGTCACATACCTCCCCTATTTGTGTGTGGCTAGTGTCCCACACGGCTGAAGCCCGACCCTCCACTCCTCCTCTTGACAAAAAATCCGCATTTCCATGGTCCTTTCCAGGTCTATGCTGAATGTCAAAAGAGAAGGGTTGGAGGGCCATATACCACCTAGTCAACCTTGAGTTTGTGTCCTTCATGGTGTTTAATCACTTCAAGGGCGCATGGTCAGTGACCAGGGTGAAGTGTACTCCGGCGACATAATGTCTCAAGGCCTCAATTGCCCATTTTACAGCGAGGCACTCCTTCTCAATGATGGAATACCTCACTTCCCTTGGGAACAGCTTCCGGCTGATGAACAGTATGGGGTGTTCAACACCATCAAATTGCTGGGACAGCACTGCTCCCAATCCTACCTCTGAGGCATCCGTCTGGATGATAAAGGGCTCTTTAAAATCTGGGCTCCGAAGAGCGGGGCCCTCTGATAGGCACTTTTTAAGCGTGTCAAAGGCGTCTTGGCACTCCCAAGACCATTTAACTTGGGTCGGGGCACTCTTTTTTGTCAGATCTGTTAGGGGTGCAGAAATTTCTGAAAAATTGGGGATAAACCGCCTGTAATACCCTGCTAACCCCAAAAGGGCGCGGACCTGTGTCTTTGTCTGTGGGGTGGGGACTTCCTTTATCCCTCCCCCAACGGCATAGCCCAAGTGCTTTGTAGTGGATTTACCCAGGGCACATTTTTTTGGATTTGCAGTGAGCCCTGCTTCTCTTAAGGATGTTAGGACTGCCCTTAACCTTTTTATATGAGACTGCCAGTGTCTGCTATAGATGACAATGTCATCCAAGTAGGCCGCGGCATATGCCCTATGGGGTCGTAGTACTTTGTCCATTAACCTTTGGAACGTGGCTGGAGCCCCATGTAACCCAAATGGCATAGTGACGAATTGGTATAAACCGAGAGGGGTGGCGAAGGCAGTTTTGCATTTGGATTCTTCCGCTAGAGGTATCTGCCAATATCCTTTCGTGAGATCTAGGGTGGAGATATACTCTGCTTTACCAAGCGAGTCAAGCAATTCATCCACCCTAAGCATTGGGTATGCATCAAATCTGGATACAGCATTTACCTGTCGCAGATCCACGCAAAACCTCACCTTCCCATCTGGTTTAGGGAGCAACACTATAGGGCTACACCATTCGCTGTGGGACTCCTCGATCACGCCCAATTCCAACATGTCTATTATCTCCCTCTCTACCAGGTCTTTTTGGCCCTCTGGCAATCTATAGGGACGGGACCGTACTTTTACGCCAGGTTCTGTCTCAATCCTATGGGACACTAAATCAGTCTGCCCTGGCAGCTCAGAAAAAACATCTGGGAACTGGTCACATAATTCTAGTAGGTCTGACCTTTGTTCCGTTGTTAACTACCCTCCCATGGGAACCTGATGGTCATTGTACGTACTACCCTTTGGAAGCTGTGGACCCAAATCCGTTTCTCCTTCCCGAGGGTGGATGAACAACGATCTCATCGTTTTCCAGGGTTTCAGGAGGTTCACGTGGTAGATTTGTTTACCCTTCCTGGACCCTGGTTGAGAGATCTCATAGTTCACCTCCCTGGTGCGGCGGAGAACTTGGAAAGGACCCTGCCACTTCGCAAGGATTTTACTCTCTGATGTCGGTAGTAGTAGCATCACCTGGTCCCCAGGTTGGAAGACCCTCAAGCGAGCATTTGGTTGTACTGTCTCTCTTGACGTTCTTGAGCAGATTTGAGGTTTTCCTTAGCAAACCGACCTATCATATCTAGGCGGTTTCTAAGGTCTATGACATACTGAAGGGTATTCTTGGAGGGGGAGGGCTCCTCCTCCCAGGATTCCTTCAGTAGGTCGAGAATACCCCGAGGTTGGCGTCCATATAGGAGCTCAAACGGGGAGAAGCCTGTGGATGATTGGGGAACTTCTCGTACCGCAAACAACAGGAAAGGGAGAAGTTCATCCCAAGCTCGCTTTTCAGTATCCACAAACTTCCTAAGCATGGTTTTTAAAGTACGGTTAAACCTCTCTACCAATCCATCAGTCTGAGGATGGTAGACTGAGGTCCGGACGGATTTTACCTCCAATAACTTCAGGACATCCTGCATTAACTTTGCCATGAAATTTGTTCCCTGGTCAGTTAACATAACTTGGGGAAGTCCTACCCTAGAGAACAGTTCTAACAGCCTGTGAGCAACCTGTTTAGCAGTGGCTGATCTCAGAGGGAAGGCCTCAGGATATCTGGTGGCATAATCTACAACAACGAGTATAAATTTATGTCCCTTTGCAGAGGGTTCTAAAGGTCCGACCAGATCTACCCCAATTCTCTCGAATGGGATGGCTACCAAGGGCAGAGGGACCAAGGGAGCCGGCTTCTGTCCTTTTTGGCTAGTTAACTGGCATTCAGGACATGTCTCACATAGTTTCATGATGTCACCATGTATGCCTGGCCAGTAAAACCGGGACGAGATGCAGTCCGTGGTCTTATCTCTGCCCAAATGACCACCCCATGGGAGAGTATGGGCTAGGGTGAACACAGTTTTAATCAACTCTTTAGGGACTAGCATCTGTCGAATGACCTTCCCTGTTTGTGTAACCTTATTCACACGATATAGGATGTCATTCAACAGTTCAAAATGTGGAAACACTTTTACACCTTGTTCATCCATTATCTTGTTGTTGACCTGTACCACCTTCTCATATTGTCTAGCCATAGCTGGGTCCTCCCTCTGCTTCTGACGGAAGTCAGGAAGATCCAGGTCTGGCAAAATTCCCGCATCTATCTATTCCCCACCCTGATCATCCCTGGCCATGACCTGCAGTCTTTTGGGCTGACTAATGTTACCAAGAGTCCCAGCCTTTCTTAACCAGTCCTCTTTTTCCGCACGTCTCTGTTTACGTGTCTTTGGGACGTGGTGTCTACGGGGGGAAATCTCTGGGGAAAAAGGAAATAAGTCTCCGGGCTTCTCCGGCACCAGAGAAGTAGGCTCCGTAGGAGTAGGGGCCAAGAATGTTTCAAAGTAGGGCCAGTCTCGGCCAAGTAGAACAGGAGCAGGTAGCCAGGGAGCAACTCCCACTAGTAGGCTAGCCTCTTGATCCTTGATACGCAGAAGAATGTTCGCCGTCGGTTATCTCTTTGTATCCCCATGGATACATTCGATATTCCAAGGAGAGTCATAAGATAGTCTGTTGCTTGGAATTAGGCCCTCTAGGATCAGGGTTTTTCCAGATCCTGAGTCCAGCATGGCTTTTACTTTTTTCCCCTCCAGAGATGCTGGGACTAACCACGGATTGTGGTCCCCTCGGAGACAAGCTGTGGCAGTGGTTCTGCCATATGAACAGTCCACCTCATCATCTCCTGAGTCTGCAAACTCGGTCGTCAGCGGAAGCTCTCGACGGGGCTCGGTGTTTGGACCTCTCCGCTGTTGGATGGGATCTTCCCTTCTGGTTGGTGGGGTTATCCTCTCCACCATATGGGTGACAGGAGTCCAGGTTCTCAGGGAATACTGTGGGTGGCGGCCTCCCTTGAGTGATCCAATGGCCTTGGACCCGGGACGGGCGTCTCTGCGGGAGTTTGTACCAGGAACCCTCCGAGATGGGAAAGGGTCTTCCGATCGGGTTGACTGGATCTCCCGAGCTGGCGGGTTGTAGACTCCTCGATTGTCTGCTCTCCTGCCTCTAGCATCACCGGAAGCAACTGGTGTGTGCACAGACCATTCACAGCTATCCTGTTGGGTGTCGTCTCCAAGGAAGTTTTCCACCAAGCGGACCGCTGAATCCAGGGAAAATGCAGCGTGTCTTTTCACCCAGGAGCGGGAGGAGGGGGGCAGTATCTGTATGAACTGCTCGAGCACAAACTGTTCAAGTATCTCTGCCTGGGTATGCTTCTCCGGTTGTATCCACCTGGTACATAAGTCTATTAAGCGGTGGGCTACGACCCGGGGTCTGTCTCGGTTTGTATATTTGACTGTCCGGAACCGCTGATGGTAGGTCTCTGGAGTGATTCCTAGGCGATCCAGAATAGCAGCCTTTAGTTGCTGATAGTCCATGGCCTCGTCTTCTGGAAGAGCCTGGTAGGCTGCCTGAGCTTCTCCTATGAGGAGTGGAGCCAGAGTCATTACCCAGCAATCAACTGTCCAGCCATGGGCCGTGGCTACCCTTTCAAAAGTGAGGAGGAATGCCTCTGGGTCTTCGGTTGGCTTCATTTTATGCAGCATCACCAGTGGGTTATTTGGAATCTCTGGTCTGCCTGGGGCTCGGCCTTCGACCAGCAGTTGGAGTAGCTTTTCCTCTCGCCGGGCCTGTTGCTCATCTTGCTGGGCCTGTCACTCTGCTTGCTTCTTTGCTAGCTGGAGCTGTTGCTCAAGGAACTGAGGAAAAAATTTCTCCATTTTTTTTTTTTATTTTTTTTTGTGTGGCCCTTCAGATACAGGGGCCGTCCGACATCCCACTTCTGACACCACTTGTGGCATGACGGCCTGTAGCCGAGGTCAGGGAACAGTCCACACGTGTAGTTTCAGGATCATGAAAAACGTTCAATGGCTTTATTTCTCCATTACAACATAACATGCGGGTACACTGTCCCTTTAAACAAATAAATCCTGCTCCATGTTGGGAGAAAAACTGACTAACACAGCAGACCTATCTAGCAGGCTGGCTGACTAAACCATAACCAAACCTTCAGAGTCTTTTAAGCAGTCATGAAACAAATGAAACAAATCTTACTTTGGCTGCAGTAAGTAGTGTGCTGTATCCGTCTGTCTAGCAGCACATATATCCATGTGCTCTTGTCTGAGAGAGCCAGCTACTGCTGGTAACAAGATCCTTATCTACCTTGCTGGCTCTCAGGTGTCTGCTTACTTCCTAACTACCTAACTTCCATCTGAGTTAACCCTTATGAGTGCTGGATGAAGCACTCAGACATATGTCTCCCAGGCGTAACTGATAGGAGTTGACTTCACTCTGTCACATGGCCGTACAGTATACAAGACAGTTTTATATAGTGTGTAATAAACCCGGGAAAATAAAAACTATGCATTTATTCTACATGTATTACACTGACAGTTCATACAGAACAGTACAGTATGCGTCTTCTATTTTTTTTATACTCTTATACTGAGCATGCCTACAGTATACACTGCAGTCCAGTATGCCCCGACATTCTAGAAACACTGTGTTTTGTTACGATGGAGCCAATGGAACAATGTAAAACAAATAAACATGTTCTTTTATTGGTGGAGTACTGTAAGTACAAAAACATTTATTTACAAATACTGTACAATGTGGAAACATGTTAAGTGCACAGCAATTCAAAACATCAACAAGTATATGGTTTACTGCTACAGTAGTGAAAACTTTTATTTATGTATATAAAGATAAAACATTTACAGTCAGTCTCTATGGTTTACAGTCACCTGCTTTAAAACAAATTATTTATTCATAAATTATACAAAACCCAACATCTCCTTTATTAAAGTCAGAACATACTGTATACAGTGGGATGGTCTGCAAAACAGTCTGCACCAGTGCAAATACTGTACAAGTTGAAAAACACACAACATCTTTATGTAAGTACAGCAAGTTAAAAAATGTAAACGTGTAAAAAATAAGTGTGTACAAGCGCTAGTGCAACAATATTGAACAAACAGTGAAAACAAAACCTGGGATACAGTCCTAGAGAGTAGGTAGTCCTGGAGCTGCCGTAGAGGTTTGATCTGGGATCTTCCAACCAGATATGCAAGATGTGGGTGGTAAAACCTCTGATGGCGCTGAGGGTAAATGGCTGGAACAGAAGTCTTGTGCTGAGGTGTCTTTGGAATGGCTCAGAGAGGGAGACAAGAGAAATACAAGCACCACTATGGTGTATTACCCTTAAACAAAGTGAGACATATATATGAAAATATGGAGCATTTAATGGTTAAAACAATTGTTATTACAATTGGTATAAAATGCGAACTGTAAAATAAACAGTAGATATTGTTCTGTTAATAAATGAATTGAGGGCTTCCCAGCACTTTGGAGCACTTTGGCCGAAAAAAGCCTTGCTGCTCCACCAGGTAAAACTGGAATCCTACTCACCGTCCTGGAGTAGGACATGTGCATTGGTACGGGGTCTTTAACCAGGGCTGGCCGTCTGCTGCGGGTTACTGGACGTGCTGGAAGCGTGCGGGGAGATTTCTGGAGTACTCGTGTTCTCAAACAGCAGAGTGGATAGCGCGCGTCTCCTCCGCTGACGTCACTGCCGAATTGGCTCAGCTACGGTGTCCCTGGATGGCCACAATACCTTCCTACGCGTTTCGAAACACTCGGTCACGTGTTTCTTCGTCAGGGAATGAATGCTACACGGGTTGGGCTTCCTTATATAAACCCTAATGTTCTGAATAGCCAATGGGAGATTCCAGAGGGCGGTCCAGAGAGTAATGAGTCGTTAAGCACTTGCCTTGGTCACATCATTAGTGCAAGGGAATGTAGAGACACTTAATAATTAGACTGTTAAGTAATTAGGCAATTAGTACAAAAGTAATAGTCCTGCAGAAAAATATATATATACAACATAATAGAATGACAGATACAAGTGACACTAATAGCGATTGGTATTTGTGCTGATATTCCTGAGACAGTAAAATATTGTATTTCTAAACCCTTAGTACTGGAAGGTATATAAATATTAACCAGTGTGTCAAAGAGAATATAGCACATTGACCAAAGCTATACATATGTGTAATACAGTGCAATCTTTAATTGTAAAAATGCAGATGCATTAACAATTGCTAATATAGTGTTAACAACAGATTATCTGCCTTATGAAGTCTACAGAAAAGGATCAAATAAACATATTTTTATCCAAAATAGTAAAATACAATTATATAATGTATACTGATAATTAAACAGTTTGATCCAATAATTTTATCTATTAATTGTGATTCTTTGTTTATTTCAGAAAAATGACATATTGGATGTAATAAACATCAAATATTATACATATGTTTTGAACCTGTAAAACCAGTCCTATTTAGGAAATGGTCAAAGTGGAGAGGCACATCTCACACGGGCAGGGGGGAATATCCAGAATCAATTTGAAACTAGAAATTTTATATGTGCATTAATGTGCTGAATACTAATAGTGCATCTCTTTAATTAATAATAAATACTAAATATTATATTAAATATGTGATGATATTAAATACTTAAATGTGTGTTGAAATATTAAATTAAATAAAAATAAAAATAAAAATAGTTAAGTGCACTAATTTAAATTGTGTATTACTAGTGATATATTAGTGATTATATAATTAATAATTGATAAGTAATGCTGGCTAGGCGCATCCACATAGGTTGTAGTGTCGGCGGACAAGAACTGACAACCTTACCATGTATTTTGTAAATAGTAAAGTGAATGTATAAATGTAACATTATTTGAGGAATGAAGTCAGATCAAATTCCACATTCAGTCCAAGAGGGCAGAGAGTTTTCAATTCGAATATCCAATAGGATTCTCTCCTGGAAATGATGTTAATTTTATCTCCTCCTCTTTGGCTGAATGTGGGACATTCAATCGCATGGCATTTTAGTCCCATTGGACTCTGTGCATGTTTGAGTTTGAAGTGGAGAGACACATTATGGGCCTCAAAGCCTCTCCTGATGTTGTAAATGTGTTCTCCTAGTCTTCTCTGCAATGTTCTGCTCGTGCGGCCCACATATTGTAAGCCACACGGGCATTCTAGCAAATAGATGGCAAATTTACTATGACAATTGATAAGTGTTCTGATTGGGTATTCTCTGGCTGTAATATTGGAAACAAATTTTTGAACTTTTATACTATATTGACAAGCTATACACTTGACACAAGGGAAATAGCCTTTAATGCTATCTCTTATGTGTGTGACATCTCTGCTAAAAGGACAACTTGGGGATAATTTTGTTTTTAAATTATTCGCTTTACGAAAATATATTTCCGGCTTGTCTTTCAAAAAACTTTTTAAGATGTCATCTTGCCGTAACAAACCCCAGTGTTTTTCGAATATTTTGACTAGCTTAGGAGCAAGTGAACTATATTTTGTAATAAAAGCCACTGTATTACCTGTTGTGATTGTCTTATCTTTTGGTTTATATTGTAACAGGTCAGACCTTGTCATAGCTGTAACGGTCTTAATGGCATTGTCCAACTGATGTTTGTTATACTCACGGTCAATGAATTTTTGTTTTAATTCTTGAGCTTGGGAGTCAAAGACAGCGGGGTCAGTACAATTGCGTTTGATCCTGACCAGTTGTCCTTTGGGAATGTTTCTAATCCAATTTTGATTATGGTGACTACTGGCCAGTAGATAGGTGTTCGCCTGTACTGGTTTGTAGTATGTTTTGGTTTTTAGGATGTTGTTTTCTGTGTATAACTGTAAATCTAGAAACTCAATACAATTAGTGCTTTCTTTAAATGTAAAGACCAGGTTCCTATCGTTGTTATTAAGATACTCTTTAAATGATTCCAGTTCACAGACAGGACCCCCCCAAACAAAGATAACGTCGTCTATGTAGCGCCGCCATAGGATGAGGTTCGCCCCCAGCTCTTCATTGGACCAGATGGTATCGTCCTCCCACTTGCCCATATATAGGTTTGCGTAGCTGGGAGCGAACTTCGTACCCATGGCGGTGCCACATGTCTGAAGGTAGAATTGATCTTTGAAAGAAAAATAATTATGTCTAAGTATGTAATTTATTGACTCCATCAAGAATTTGACCAGTGGAATGGATATGGATTTATCACTTTCTAATGTGGATTTTACTGCTTCACATCCCTTAGAGTGTGAAATCACGGTGTAAAGCGATGTTACATCGGCTGTGACAATAATATAATTAGATTGCCAGGGAAGATTCCCCAAGATTTGCAAGATATGTGTGGTGTCCCTAAGATGTGAACGCAGATTAATAACATGTTTTTGCAAGTGATGGTCAATATATTCTGACAATGCAGAAGTAATTGATCCAATACCCGAAATTATCGGGCGACCAGGTGGTCTGTTGATGTCCTTATGGATTTTCGGTATCATATAGAAGATAGGGATTCGTGGATGTGGATTAAACAAAAAATCGTATTCCCTATCATTTATGACACCGTCCTTAACAGCTCCCTCCAATAAAGATTTTAATATATCTTGATATTTGGAAGTTGGATTATGATTTAAAGGAAGGTAAGTATCCTTGTCATCAAGTATGCGCCCCGACTCTTCTATGTAGTAGGACGCATCCATGACGACAATGCCACCCCCCTTGTCCGCCGATTTGATAACTATTTGTTTGTTGTTCTCCAATTGTGTTATCGCCTGCCTTTCATCAAAACTGAGATTCTCTTTCTTCCCTCCCTCATATGAAATGTGCCTCTCAATATCCGCTGTGACCATCTCCGCGAATGATTCAACTAGATTACCCCTCGCGAATTTTGGGTAAAATGTTGAAGCTGGTTTGAATTGGGTGAATTTGTCGTCTGCCCCACCCTCAATCCCAATATTAGATGTTTTGTTGTTATTTTTTGCAAAAAACCTTTTAAGGGCTAATTTTCTAATAAACTTTTGCACATCTATATAGATCTCAAAATGATTGGGGTGGCTGGTGGGGGCAAACGTCAAGGCTTTTTTCGGCCAAAGTGCTGGGAAGCCCTCAATTCATTTATTAACAGAACAATATCTACTGTTTATTTTACAGTTCGCATTTTATACCAATTGTAATAACAATTGTTTTAACCATTAAATGCTCCATATTTTCATATATATGTCTCACTTTGTTTAAGGGTAATACACCATAGTGGTGCTTGTATTTCTCTTGTCTCCCTCTCTGAGCCATTCCAAAGACACCTCAGCACAAGACTTCTGTTCCAGCCATTTACCCTCAGCGCCATCAGAGGTTTTACCACCCACAAGTTAAAAAATGTAACTGTACCTGTGACAAAAATCAACATCTCCTTTATTAAAGAAACATACAGTACAGTATACAGTACAGTGGGATGGTGGCAAAACGGTCAGTCAGACCTGCACCATTGCACCACGACAGTTCTCGAGGGCAGCAGGCAGGCCCGGTTTTCAGGACACCCTTACCTTGAAAACCGTGCCTGTTTGCGGCCTTCAGGGACTGGAATTGTGCAGGTACAGTACAGTACTGGTAAGTCCTGTGTGTTACAAGTTGCAACATTTGTGTATACAGTAAATACAAGCTAAAAAACACACAACAACATCTCCCTTATTTAAGTACAGCAGGTCAAAACATGCACAATACAATTCAGCACAACTGTACAGGTATGTCCTCTACATTGTCCGTCCATGGCCGACTCCTTGCATGGCGCAAAATGTCATTAATGCAGTCTCGAACGCCTCTCATTACAGGATCTGTAACTGCATAAAAGCGCCGCAAATCCTCCATAATGTTCCTTCTTAAATTGTCAGGAAGCGCTTTTTTTACGCGATTTCCCTCGTAGTTCACTTTGAAGGCCCATTCGCAGTACAACGAGTAGGGAACTTGGTGCTTAAAAAGTAACATGGCATACTTGTGGGGTGCACCAGCACTCATCACCCTATACTTCTCCCTGAGTGCCACTGGCATATCGCGCAGGGTGATGTCGGGCACCGCATTGATGCGAGCGGGTGTAGGTCTTCTGTGAGCGGGTGTACTTGAGGCGACGGGCGATGGTAGGTTGTCTGGGAGGAAGCTTTCCTCTGGTCTTGGTCGCCGTGTTGTCTCCTGGCGTTGTCTTGACGGGGTTATCATGTTATCCTCCCCCTCAACGGCATACATGTACTGGTACACTACATCTTCTGGTGGAGGGGGTACGCTTGGTGATGGAAGGGGGTCGAAGGTCCCATTCATCACATCCATGTCACCCCCCTGCTCCAGCATTGGGGAAACAGGGGCATAAACACCGAGCAAATAATGTATGCCCGCTATGTCAGCCTCTATCTTCTGCATCCGCTGCTCCATAGCTACCATTGTCTCCAGAAGCAAATCTATCTTTGGCAGCACAATAGAGTTCCCGGGGATATCCACACTTATCCCATTGAGCATCCGGTCTAACGAGCTGCTTCTTGTGCATGGCGTCTGGACATCTGTGTGGATGGGTGCAACGGAGGATGAGAAGGGTGGAGGAGGTGACCTGTGGATATCCGGTAGAGGAGAAGTGGCAGCGTCATTGAAGAGGGATGGAGAAAGTGACCTTTGTATTTCCGGGCGAGAAGCAGACTCGTCCAAGAGCAAAGGAGAAAGTGACCCGTGGATTTCAGAGGCGGCAGCGTCTTCGACGAGGGGTGGAGAAGACAGCCTGAAGATTTCCGGGACGGCGGCGGCAGAGTCGTCGAAGCGTATGGGAGGTGGTGGTCTGCGTGTTCGATGGGTTAGCTGCCAATCGTTTTGCGTCGACAGTACATCGCCGTATGTCTTCTTGACATAATAAGGCTTACGTCTATG
Organism: Ascaphus truei; assembly: GCF_040206685.1. Taxonomy (NCBI): domain Eukaryota; kingdom Metazoa; phylum Chordata; class Amphibia; order Anura; family Ascaphidae; genus Ascaphus; species Ascaphus truei. The sequence continues at coordinate 33,785,790 of NC_134497.1, read as the reverse complement.
AAAACCCTTAGCCTTTGGGGTCGGCGGAAGGTTTTCTTTATTGGCCTTAGCCTGTCGCTTTGGCCTTGGCGTGGAAACGGCTGCCGCCTTTCGCTTTTTCTGCCTGACAGGCACGGCAGAGGCGAGTGGGCTCCTGCGTCCATAGAATCGGGGTCGCTCCATGGAAGAAGGTGGCACAATCTGGACATGGGCAAGGTCAGATAAACATAATCGAGTGGTGGGCCTTACAAAGTGTGTAACCTTTTATGCATGGCAGCGAGGTAAAGGTGTTGAAAGTGGGCGTGTGAGTCATTACCGTATAAATACACCATCCATTTTGTAGATTCACTGCACATTGAATACACATCGACTAAACATCGAATATACATTCTTGTGTTTGAACTTTTTTTTCTTTATACTCGCAGCAATGGTTGTTAAGATTTCCAAGGATCTCAGCATGCGAATTAAGGAGATGTACACGAGCGGACACCGAATTGCTGCTATCCAACGCTGGTTAGCTACTTCTGGCATCGTTGTGCCAGCAACCACCGTGAGCTATCATGCACACGGAAAAAACAGAGACCGCAAAAGGGCACCAAGGGTAACTAACGCGTAAGTATACAGTATCTTTATATTGCAACACTATACTGAATATATTTTGTATCTGTGTATTGCAACACTATACAGAATATATTTTGTATCTGTGTATTGCAACGGTATACTGAATATATTTTGAATCTGTGTATTGCAACACTATACAGAATATATTTTGTATCTCTGTATTGCAACACTATACTGAATATATTTTGTATCTGTGTATTGCAACACTATACAGAATATATTTTGTATCTGTGTATTGCAACAGTATACTGAATATATTTTGTATCTGTGTATTGCAACACTATACAGAATATATTTTGTATCTGTGCATTGCAACAGTATATATATTTTGTATATAAACAATATATTTTCTTAACATTGCAGGGAGACAACTCTACTGGTGGACAAAATAAGTGAGGAGATTGATGAGAACAGTGCATTAAGGGTCAAATACACTCTGCAGGAAAAGCACAATCTCGCTGTATCCGAGACCAGCATAAAGAAGATGAGACACAGCATTGGATGGAAAAATGGACGTGTGAGGTTGGTACTGGACAGTACAGGAGGTAAAAGTGTTGTTTCGGAAACTGTACTGTACAGCTAAAATTATTTATTCCTTGTCATTACAGAGCATACCCCATGATACGGGACGCTAACAAAATCAATAGAGTGGTCCAGGCATAGGCATGGATCGGCAGTGGGGAAACTTTCCAGGATTGCATCTTCACTGATGAGTCTACTGTGTCGCTGGAGAGATTTGCAACCTTTGCGTTCCACAAAAAAGGCCGCATATCTTTGAAGCCGCGGCCAAAACACCCCATGAAGCTGCATGTGTGGGGTGCCATCTCTAGGCGTGGACCAGGATGCATTGTCATCTTTGAAGGTAAAATATACGAAATATAATGTAGCCTTATGCACTGTACTGTACTATTGTCTATTTTTTTTGAGCACTTTTCTTTTCTTGCTATAGGAATCATGAATAAAGCTTTCTTCCAAGACAACATTGTGCCTGAGATTGTGCAATACATCACACGAGAGTTCCCCAATGGTCATCGCTTCTACCAGGACAACGACCCGAAGCACACCACGTCAACAGCGCATATCCTTGAGCGCGGTATCAACTGGGTGAAGACGCCAGCGGAGTAACTGCAGCAGACCTTGTCCCATTTTTGTTCCCCACTGTTTTTACTGTCTACTGTACTGTATCTCTCAAACTAATTGTACTTTTTTTCCAATGACAGATCGCCAGACTTCAATCCGATCGAAATGGTCTGGCATCAACTGAAGGACCATATCCAGAAAGTGGCGAAACCCTCCAAAAAGGACGAGTTGTTGAAAGGCATATTGAGTTTTTGGAATGATGTACTCACCGTGGAACGCTGCAATAAATATATAGACCATATTGCCACTGTGTTGCCCATTGTGATCGCGCGCAATGGGCAAGCATCAGGTAAGTAGTGCTGTGCTGTAGTATTTTAAGTACAGTATGATACAGGTAAGTATGGGACAGATTTTTTCTTTCCCAATAGTCAGAGTACAGTATACAGTACTTACAGTTTTTTCTTTACAGAGAGAGCAGCACCAGACTTCAGGTTACAGTACAGTACATAGTATTTAACAGTAGTCAGAGTATACAGTACAGTAGTTCCAGTAAACAGTAGACTAGTTTGACAGTACTAAGATATCCGCCTACTAACTGCTCAAGCAGCACCAGCCATGTACAGTACAGTACATTACACAATAATAATACAGTACGCACATAACTGCACTAATTTGTTGTTTTCTTGTCGTTTCAGGAAAAGGGTGACCTGGTGGGAGGTGGGTGGGGTGCTGTGTCCAGTCTACTCTGCTTGTGCAGTCAAATGTACAGTATATAAACAGCAGTAGTGATGTACACAAAACCTCTCCTCTTTCAATGTTCACAGAGGGAGGAACAAGATACAGACGGAAAAAATAATATTACTATATACTGTACTAGCTGAGAGACCCGGCGTTGTCCGGGATGTAAGTGCGTAATAGGTAGTATTATGTATAAATGGTGGAACAATAGGTGACTATTTGTTGTAAAGGATGGATAATAATGTTGAAAAGAAAGATGGAATAAAATGTAATATGATGAGGGGGGGGAAGGGGAGCGGAGAGGGGGAAAGGGGAGGGGGGGGGGAAGGGGACGGGGGGAAGGGGAGGGGGGGAAAGAGGAGGGGGGGAAAGGGGAGAGGGGGGGAAGGGGAGCGGGGGGGGGAGAAAGGGGAGCGGAGGGTGGAGGAAAGGGGAGCGGAGGGGAGGAGGAAAGGGGAGCGGAGGGGGGGAAAAGGGGAGCGGAGGGGGGGGAAAGGGGAGTTGAGGAGGGGGGGGAAAGGGGAGTTGAGGAGGGGGGGAAAGGGGAGTTGAGGGGGGGGGAAAGGGGAGTGGAGGGGGGGAAAGGGGAGCGGAGGGGGGGCAAAGGGGAGCAGAGGGGGGGGCAAAGGGGAGCGGAGGGGGGGGCAAAGGGGAGCGGAGGGGGGGGCAAAGGGGAGCGGAGGGGGGGGAAAGGGGAGTGGAGGGGGGGGGAAAGGGAGCGGAGGGGGGGAAAGGGGAGCGGAGGGGGGGAAAGGGGAGCGGAGGGGGGGGGAAAGGGGAGCGGAGGGGGGGAAAGGGGAGCAGAGGGGGGGAAGGGGAGCAGAGGGGGGAAAGGGGAGGTGGGGAAGGGGAGCGGAGGGGGGGAAGGGGAGTGGAGGGGGGGAAAGGGGAGTGGAGGGGGGGGAAAGGGGAGCAGAGGGGGGGAAAGGGGAGGGGGGGGGAAAGGGGAGGGGGGGGGCAGAAAGGGGAGTGGAGGGGGGGGGAAAGGGGAGCGGAGGGGGGAAAGGGGAGCGGAGTGGGGGGGGGAAAGGGGAGTGGAGTGGGGGGGGTAAAGGGGAGCGGAGGGGGGGAAAAGGGGAGCGAAGGGGGGGTAAGGGGAGTGAAGGGGGGGGAAAGGGAGCAGAGGGGGGGAAAGGGGAGCGGAGGGGGGGGAAAGGGGAGCGGAGGGGGGGGAAGGGGAGCGGAGGGGGGGGGAAGGGGAGCGGAGGGGGGGGAAAGGGGAGCCAATCAGAGTAGGGATGGAGTTCCCACGCTGTGATTGGCTACCGTACCATGTGACAGGCTTTCAATGACGTCACATCCTTTCTCCCCCAAGTCTCTGTCACATGGTATACTAGAGCCAATCAGAGTAGGGATGGAGTTCCCACGCTCTGGTTGGCTACCGTACCATGTTTTGGCGGCCATGTTTCTTTTCATGACGTCATCTTAAAGGCAAATGAAGCAAAGCCATTCTGATTGGCTGTGCTTTCATTGCCTTTAAGTGACGTTATCATTTTAATTTTTAACGGCCAAAACACATGGTTTTCACGGCCCAATCTGGGCCGTGGGAACCATATGATGAAAATGTGACGTCATAGGCCTTTAAAAGCCTATGTCGTCTCATTTTGAAGCCAGGCGCCGCGGAGCAAGGACCTCCTATGAAGAAAGAAGACCAGGGCGTGGCCGAAGGCGGGAAGAAGACCCCGGAAGAAGGTAGAAGAAAGAAGAATACAGATGAAGATGGATTACAAGTAGAAGACCCGTGGATTGATTTGGATTTTTAGTTTAATGTTTATTTTTTTATGGTTTATTATTTTATGGGTTCCTGTGCCTGGTGGATTGGTTCGTGAGTAAGCTGTTCAACGGGAGTCGGTGGGGCCAAGTAATGGTAAGTGAACTAAAGAAATGTATTTAATTGTGCTTGTAAATTTTTTTAAAGTTTTTTTTAACATGTGTATTTATTTATTTGTGGTATATCAGTTCTTGCCACTGTATGTATGTATGTATATATGTCTAGAGAGATATATACATACAGGGTAAGAAATGTTGTTATTTTAAAAGCTTGATTTGATGTGTTTGAAATAAATTTGGCTATGCTGCTACAGTATGCTTTAATGTGTGTATAATGTTTTTTTTACAATTAGATAGATGTAATCCTTGGTATTGTATTGTTTGCTTGTGGACAGGGTTAGCCTTGGTTTTAAATTTTGTATTCTGGTTGGTACTTATATTTTTTCACATGCTAAATTGTTCTGCTCCAGGCTTGAATTAGTTAATTGTTTAATTGTTCGGGATGGACTGTCAATTGTTTAGGGATGTAAATAATGAATGCTAATTGATTTTTGTTTACCTGATTGGTTAAAATAGTTTACTTGTTTGGAGGTATTTGTATTTTGCTTGCAATGATATTGTTAACATTCATTTGCAGAATGTATATGGTGCATATATTTGATGCATCATATATACAATGTAAATGCAATCTATTGATTGGAATGTGAGGTTTTTCATTGGCATTTGATGATTTAGATTGTAAGATCAGTTAGGATTATTAAGGGAAATTCATTTTAATGTAGTGTGTCTGTAGGGAGAAGTGTTATTTGTAGTACAATATGGTTTTGATAACCCTTCTACATTTATTTGTATATTGGTTCATCATGTGTGTGTATATACTGTATATATATATATCTCTCTCTCTCTCTCTCTGTGTGTATATATATATATATATACTGTATATAGTTGCATGATGAAGCCACTGTACAAATTCATGGGTGAAGGATGGGTATCGGGCCAGTGTGGCTTAACCCCTTAATTACCTTGGCGGTTATTATCCGATAAGGTGTTTAAGGGGTTAATTGATATCTGAATGTTATTGCTATGTATTGGCTATGTATTTTGTGGGCAAGACAAGGCTGTTGCTGGCGACGGAGACTTCTTATTGATGAGGTCAGTAGCACTTTATTTAGTTTAATATGCTAGTTAATGTTTTTAATAATGGGCAAATAATCTATTATCCCTATCTGGATAACAGTTATTTTGCACATTATTGTACTGTAGGTGTTGGGGGGGGGGGGTATGTATTGAATGTATAGGCCAGGTTTATTTTTTTACATTCAGGGTCTGTTCCGTGGTTCTGCGTGGGAACTCTGGAGACCACCTGCGGGTCTCCTCGGGTATCCCACGAGTATCAGGCTGGTGGTTCCACGGGTGACACATGCGGGGATGAAGCGTGGCCTCACATCTGTGGGGGCACCGCCGACCCGTAGTCTGCGGGGATGAAGCCGGTGGCCCGACTACCGTGGGGGCACCGCCGACCCGTAGGTGCGGGGATGAAGATGTGTGGTCCCACTTCTGTGGGGGCACCGCGGACCCATAGTGAGCACTCGTGAGTTCCCCAGACCCCCGTGGGAACCACCCGAGGCCCCGAAGACACCTGTGGGTCTGACCCGGGGCTCCCAGACATCCGTGGGCCTACCGTGGGGACCCAATTGTGGCCCACGGTGACCCAAGGAGACCACCTGGGGGCCATGGTGCTGGCGGGACCCACCAGCAGGCCTCCAGAACCTGTTTGAAAAGGGCTGCTGGTACCCTGTAGGTCTGTCAGGTGCCCCGCCAGCCCACCGGGGACTCGCGTGGGGCATGCGTTATGAACCCTGTTTGTAAAAGGATAAATCTTGTATTTATGGGGGGGCACAGGGGGTGGGTAATGTATTTAATAAATATAATGATGTTTATTGTGGGTCACTGTATTGTTTTTATTGTGGGTACTGAGGGTGGGGGGGGGGGTTCCCCAACGGTATGTGGGCAGGCCTCCCTTGTGGGTAGTGGTTGAGGGTGGTTAGGCCTCACGGGGTGGGGGGTTAGTGTGGGAGGGTATGTAGGCGTCCCGAGTGGTGGGTGAGGGTGGGTTAACCCCTTAATGACTGTAGCGGTTAATAACCGCTATGGTGATTAAGGGGTTAGGGGACATTACTTTGGATATTTTAATTTTTGTGTCTGTTTTGTGTCTGTAATTGTGGCCATTACTAGACTGTATGTGTTAGGGGGGGGGTATTTCTTTAAAAGTATGTATGTGTTTATTCATTAATTGGGGGGGGGAACATAATTGGTACTGCAGGCCTGTGGGTAACACCCGAGGGCCCCCGCCGGCCTATAGTATCATTGATGTGCATATATGTGTATGTTAGAGGTTATAGGGGTTGTTATTATATATATATATATATATATATATATATATATATACTGTATATATATATATATATATATATATATTCATGTATTTATTTATTTATTTATTGCGGGGCTGCTGTGTGTGAATTTTTTTTATTGTGGGTAGCGGGGCTGGGGGAAGGGGGTATTAGCCCCAACGGTGGTTGTTTAAGGCTTGCGGGGGAGTAGCGGGAGGGATTAACTGCTACGGTCGTGAAGGGGTTAAGTGCACCCGCAACCCCCCCGCAAGTCCTAAACTCACACCAAAGGCCAAATACCCCCTTCACCCACCCCCGCTACCCACAATAAAGCAGTTGTTGGTGAGGGTGGTTAGGCCTCACGGGGTGGGCCATTGGCAGTGAGGCGCTGCATTATACTGTATGCACATCGGGATACCTCTCCCCCTCCCCACATTTACATAAACTGCACTCACAGCAACACAGGCAGGGAGATTTAACAGAGACATTAGGGGGAGGGGGCCTTACACAGATTACAGGCAAGGCAGGGAGATTTAACAGAGACATTAGGGGGAGGGGGCCTTACACAGATTACAGGCAAGGCAGGGAGATTTAACAAACACATTAGGGGGAGGGGGCCTTACACAGATTACATTGTTGTTTATGTACAGTATTTTAAATACACAGGGGGTGTATGTTGTTAATTGCAATGTTTATTGGGGGCAAATGTCCCCAATAAACATGCTATTCTGCCTTAACCCTTCATTGCCTTAGCGGCTATCAGCTATGGTAATGAAGCAGCATTTCTGTATTTTAATAATATTGTGCAGGAGCAGCGGGTCCCCTGAGCATTGATTTGTGGCTCAGGGACCCCCTGCTCACTGTACAATATTATTAAAAATACATTCATGCTGCTTCGTTACCATAGCACATAGCCGCAAAGGTAAGGAATGAGTGTTTATTTATATATGTGTTTTATTCATACTGTAGATGTGCAGAGGGTCTCCGGAGCTGAACCGCTTCGGTTTTAGGTCCGGGGTCCCCCTGGTTCCCGAGATACAGGCCCCTTTAGGGGGTGCCGGTATTCCTCTGCTTTATTTACATTCCGCGGTCACGTGATCGGGACCTTTAAATGCAGAGGGATGCCGGCACCTCATAAAGGGGTCTGTATCTCGGGAACCAGGGGGTCCTCGGACCTGAAACCAGTGCGGTTCAGCTCCGGAGACCCCCTGCACATCTACACTATGAATAAAAATGTATTTTAAATCATTTTTAATGTGCCGATGTTTGCGTAGAGAGAGCAGCGGATCTCTCTCTGCTGCAAACACATCTCGCCCCCACCGGCCTATAGTATCATTGATGTGCATATACTGTACAGTACTGTACTGTATGTGTATGTTAGGGGTTATAGGGGTTGTTGTTATACAGTGTATATACTGTACTGTATATATACTGCATTACAATTCATGAATTTATGCCATCTGGCGGACACGCGAAGCATTGCAGCCTATTAAATCCTGAACCATTATCAATAAACGCATCAACCGCGCGTCAGCCGGGCATGACCCGTGGCTGGGAAAGCAAAAGGAACACGGCATGCTCCGGGTGAACAGCGTCGCATTGCAGGAACAAGCCAGGGAAAAAACGGTGATTTGTTAGAATAAAAGCTGCCGCAGCAGTATATACAGTAGCGACATTGTTTATTGCAGTAAAAAACGCCGGCTGCATGCGGCTGGGAAGCGGGTAGCCGCGGCGCGTGGCGGCACACTGTGACGTCACAGTAACATGCGCGCCCGGCTTCCCCATCTTCCCCGTCTTCCCCGGCTTCCCCGACACCCCTGGAGATAAAATGAAGGTAAGCGGGGGTGCGGGGAAGCAGAGGGGCAGTGTTGTACTGTTTATTGCTGAAGTTTTAAACTTAAATTGCGCGCGAAGCGGAGGGGGGGTGCGTGGGGGAAACGCGGCGGCGCGCGGTTGTTACTGGCGGCAGCTGGGGTAGATCTCGGCGTGCCGCCGTGATTTAGTGCAATAAACAATGTCGGTGCTGTATATACAGTATACAGTGTATATATATATATATATATATATATATATATTATACATTACAGTACTTATATATTATTAAATAAAATTCTTATAAATGTGCATTATTCATGTTTTCCCATGTTTTAAAAATGTTTTCAAAATGTTTATCCAATTTCAATCTGCCAGAAGAACTTGATAAAGACAGCATTACTGTATGTATTATTCATGATTATTTGTATTTTTGTATATTTTGGTTCCTGAGAAAATAAAATTAATATTTATTCACATTCCTCCTAATCATAATCATTGACAACAACCACGAACCCCCCCCCCCCCCACCAATGAACACCAATGAATAAGAATGAATGACAAAACAACATTAATCAGTTTAAGGTCTTTTTAACTCTTAATTCTGACTAAGCTGTGCAAATAAGATTTACATTTCAAAATCGAGAAGGGAGTTTCCAATGCGTTGCCGTAAAATAAGCCTCAAAGGGTTGGGGGGGTGGGGGGGCTGAGTCATGTGCATTAATCAGCTACTGAAGCTCCCATGTCTACAAGGATTAGAATACATGCAGGCAGTGTGAGGTTTGGACTGATTAAGAACACAATGACTAACTAACTAACTAACATCAGAAAATGTATGACTGTTGCGAGAGGGGGGGGGTTGCGAGACGGGGAGCTGCCATCTCTGAAAGGATTAGAGGATTAAGAACACAATACAGTATGTAAGGACACAGACGACGCTGTTGCAAGAGGGGGGGGGGGTTGGGCGTTCGACTCATGCGAAGTAAACAGCAAGCTGCCATCTCTGAAAGGATTTGAGGATTAAGACAACTACTGTATCAGTTCTGAAACGCTTCCATCTCAAAGAGAATTACAGTACACGCAGACGCAGTCAATATCCTGCATGTCTGGTTTTTTTAATACTGTAAATCAGTTCTGTAGTAAGTAAGAAAAAATACTTTTAGCATTTTCTGTTTTTAAGAAAACAACTTAGAAAGACCAATTTTCAAATATTCTATTTTAACAGCCATTTGCTAAGGCACTGTCCCTGAATGTCCTGTCACAAGCCCTGGCACACCCATTTGCCAGCCCTGCCCTCCCTCTAGCACATGTCATGCAGCTATACAGTTCTTTAGGTAATTGCACACATGAAACTAAAACTATTGAAGTAAAAAATGACATTAAAAAAAAAACTGAACTGCAGCTTTCAAACACATTGGGGGGTTGGCCGGTCGCCTCAAGCTCCTATCTCAAAGAGAATTACACGCAGGCGCAGTGACTAACTTTACTAACTTCGGGAAATTTATGTTGATATGGGACACTGCGCAGTAAGAAGCGAGCTGCCATCTTTGAAAGGATTAGAGGATTAAGAACACAATACAGGGGGGTTGGGCGTTCGACTCATGCGAAGTAAACAGCAAGTAATGAGGTCGTGAATCTCACTATATCAGGGTCTCTCTCTCTTCAGTCACTTGCTCCAAATTCAATCATGCATGCGCTAGCTCACTAAGAAAGACTCTGACACCAGGTTCAGCTTCAATCTCAGTACATGCGTTATCATGGGGGTAACACAGGAACTGCCGAGTTTTTGTATTACAATCTATTTATATCAAAGTAGGCTAACACTAGCCAATCATTCAATGCCACACCTACTATGCGGCAAAGCTTATCCAATTATTACATTAGTTAGTAGAAAAAAGGCACAATGGGGGCAGGGGTCTTGTCGGCTGATGCAAGTTTCACAGGAATGCCGTGTGTCCTTGCTTTCTGAAGTTATGTTTCGTTTTCTCTGTAATCAGTCGGCTTTAGGTCACTTTGCTACTTCCTTATTGCGTGGGCGTGGGCGAGAGTCTGTGCAAGCGGAATTTCACGGTCACCTCGGATAGAAAACAGTATTAGTAAAAAGACACAGCAAACAGACATAAGATGGAGACGAGTGGTTTCTATAAAAGCATAGAGATATGATCTCCATATTTTATCCTTCACAGTCCCCCCTAGAAACCACGAGACAAACATAATCTTATAAAAGTATTAAAAAACTAAACCAAAAAGGATATACTTTCCCTATGACTAATCTTAACCTTAGAAAAACTACCTGAGGGTGTTGGTCGGCTGTTCATGAGCTTCTCTCATCCCCGACAACTGCTTGCTCGCTAAACTCGAAGACCTACAGAACATACACAAGGAGTCCCTTCCCTACCGAAAAACAAACTAGGGTCTGGGAACTTGATTGGTCACCCCTGTCACTCCAGAGTACTATAGTGGACTGGTCTTATGTTCTCTCGTTTTTGTAATGGCATATTTTCATAACATTGGCACATTGCTCTTGTTCTCAAGGTTTTTGGCTTAGCTGAACCGCTCAATATCAATTGGAACTTCAGAAGAAAAAAATGTATTTTAAACTAACATTCATTCCAACTTTCATACGGACAATAGACAATATCAGGCACCTAAGATGGATGCTGACTCAAAATGGTTGCTTAGATCCCAGTGCTGTTATGTCAGACCCCCCCCCTCTTACGTCATATTCTCACTCTGTCACTCCCTCCTTTTTATTCTTAAAACATAGCTTTTGAGAATAAAGTTCATGATGATAGTCCAGGGATAACTTCAGAGGACAAGGGCGCGTGCCCTTCACTGTCATAGTCTCGTAAGGCGCTGCGGCCAATATGTCTTTTGATGAATTGAATAACTGTAGTCAGCATCTTCTTTCTTCACGGTACTGCTGTTTTCTGGCATCTGTAAAGAGTGGCATCCGATTGGGGGAGGGGGTCGCACACCTGTGGATCATACCTTTGCAACACGGGACACCCACATATATGACAACAAGTAACACTCCCAAACACATCAAAACATTCAAAAAAAATTGCTCCAAGTGATCTAAGCCATTCACCTAACCCCAAGGGGGATAATCTGTCACTTCCCTTTGTAACCCTCTTTTGAATCTCTTGTATTTCATCCAGTTCATGCTGCACATTGCTACACTGATCTGGAATAAAAACACAACATTGTCTTTAATCAAACACATACCCCTCCTTTTTAAGCTAAAACATAGTCTAAAGCAATTCTGTTTTGTAAGGCCATAAGCCTAATCTGAACCTGTTCTTGGATTTTCAGAATCATCACAACATTCTATTACTGAGAATTGAGGGGGTTTGGTATCTGTGGAAGCTAATGCATGATCCTCACCCTGCACGCATTGCATACATCAATCACTCAGAATATCAGAACAGACGATGTCTGCGATGGGTCAACATGGCTGACTTATGATCCTTTCCTTGTGGCTGACACACGCCCCTGGGTGACCCCCTCCTTTCGGTGGAGGTGCAACACACTTCTGGATCAAAGTTTTGCTGCACATGACACATACATAGAGAGTGAAGAGTACTGCCAAAACACATACAAGAGCTTTCACAAGCCACGCTTCCAGGAAACCAATCCTCCCATCAAGGCTCAATTCTACATACACCTTAAATTTCTAACTTAACACACTCTAAAGAATAAAAATATTGAGTCTCTGCAAAAATGAAATGTTCTGATAAAACCTGGCCTTAGCCTGGTGTCTTATTTTCCTCGTTGGTTAACGGTTAGAGTTTTGACTCGGCAAGACGTTAACTTGATGCGGCTGTGCTTTAGGTGACTCTGGTCTTTGGTGGAGCTGGAACATTTGGTGGAGCTGGAACGAGCTTTACTGTACTTTGGGTCCAGGAAAATGACTCTGCCGCTTTAATTGCTGTATTGGTGATTACTTTAGGCCTTTTCACCTGGGATGAAGAGCATGCTTGCGCAGGAAATATGTGACTATTAACCCCATCTCGAGTAGGTGCACTTTCAACGTTGCCTAGAGAGACTCAAAAAATGTATTAGTTGCATATAACTTATTGTTTTATTACCAATAACATGGTCCTTAATTCGTTCCTTTGGACTGCTGCTAGTCACAAGTCATCCCATATGTGTCTCATAGGGAGATAATGTATACCTAGGACTAAATTCTTGTATCAATGTGTTTACTCCTGTCTTAGCATCCACATATAGACGGAGGTATTCCCTATTAATGTTCCTAATTCATTTCTCAAATTAAAACTAAGTAGCCAATGTGAACCTGACTTTGATACCATCTAAGTTCCTGAAACTTTGGGGCCTCATCCCTTGCCATACCACTTGCTTCCATAATTATTTCTATCCTGTCTGCAGGCCATATCCCTAAGACCTGGGAAACTACCAGAGTTTGTCCCAATCTTCAAAAGTGGGGACAAAAAACACTGTCTCAAACTACAGGCCAATATCCCTTTCCCAATACTATCCACTGTTATGGAAAAATATTCCCTCCTAATTAAACAATTATTTTACCCATACAAATTTCCCTAGCCACTCCCTATCTGGCTTTTACCCCAAACACTCCACTGTAACTATTCTGCTAAAAAATTGAAATGCCTTCTATATAATGCATACCTTATTCACTTATGTAACTGCTTTTGCAACTATGTATCCCCTGTATTTAACCCTATACACAAGACACACCCACAAATGAGAGGTGACTCCCAAATTCACCACTTCCTGGCAAACCCATTCTAGATTACACAGCAATTTTTACAATAACCACTGCTTACGGACACCTTTGGGAAAAATAAATGGTTAATTCGTTATAACATACATCACATATTCAGTTAATAGACAAATGATTTTGTATAAGACTTCACACTAATGACTTGCTTTATATAATCTCTTTGCACAGTGCTGAGCACATGGTCAGCTTTATCATTTTAAAGACACTCTGCATATTCATCTGACTAAAGAAAAAATATTTTCTATAAGACTTGTTTCCGGGCAAAGAGCCATCTTGTTTCTGGGCGTTTCGCCAATTGACCCTGAAAAGATAAGATAAAGGTACACCACAGCTTCTTCCTTAAAAATAATAATTATTGGATTGGAACTTTTGCTTAAAGTTTAAATACATGGAGCTTTATCCAGAGCCCTAAGAACTACATTTTTTATGGCCTCTCAAAAATTAACCCACAGGCTTTTATATAGCTGAGGTTTATATAACTTCTTAACACACAAATAACGCCACACGCTCATACTATTTCCCTACACTCAGTTTTTTTTAATGCTTTCTGTTTTGAACTTTTATAGTTTCACTGACTTCATTCACTACAAATTTATGCTATCTTGTTGCAATTATGTCCTTTCTCCAGCTACACAAACCTATTTCTCTCCATTAGTCAACACTCACAAGTCTAACCCTCATTAACTCTTCCTTCATCTCACCTCAGGACTTTTCTGACTATTTTGAGGATATGGAGGGGGAGGGTCAACTTTAGGGGTAGAAGGTGTAGTTTTGTCACTTTCGGGTACTTTCATATAACAGTAACTTTTCTTATCTTTCCCTCCACATTCTATTTCAGTGAAACCTTCCTTTTGAAGCTCAATAGCCACACTCAAAAATTTCTCAGCATTCTCCCACAATCCTCCATCTTTCAACATTCCTTTACATGCCTGGATTCTATCTTTCAACATTTTTGGTTGCAACCTTCCCGTAGAGGGTAAATCCAATATTTTAAACAACAATTTACATTTCTAGGAGACCCTTGTCTTCCAGCGTTCCCCGGGATTCAGTTATTATTTTAGACCATAGACTGGGTTGCAATCTCCCCGAGGACGGGACTCCAGCCAGTTTATATAGATTAGTAGCATGTTTGGTATATTTCTTTCCTTCTCGAGTGCGGACTAAATCTAGTGCTGTCTGTGCCCCTGTGGGCAACACATGTTTTTTCTTAAATAAGTGCAACATCTCTGAATTCTCTGTTCGTCCCACTAATATCTCGTGGCCGGTCCTGTGTCACCGTCTCGAGGGAACCACTGGTTGGGTTACCGCCCTCAGACGCTGGGTCCCTGACCCCAGACACCCGGTACCGGAGACAGAGTACTATCTCAACGTCTCGAGGGAACCACTGTTAGGTTACTGCCCTCAGAATCTCAGTGCCTGTCCTGTTCCCCCTGTACTGGGCTGACAGCCTGCACTTTCATTCAGGGATTTTGCAATTACTGGTCAGAAAATCAATCAGACAACCCGCAATCTATTTCCCATTAATACCCACTCGGTCACCTAAATTCCCAACACTAATGCATTAATACACCTACATATACGACCTCCAGTCAGCCGACAAAAATCCCACTCCACTTCGGGCTCCCACTTGCGGCACTGACTAGCATATATAACATGTAAACATTCGTACAATTTAGCAACTTATAGGTGACCACAAGCAACTGAAGAGTATGATATTTTTAACAGTTCTAAACAGAGCGCGACTCTAAAGATCACACCGTTGTATCACATCAACGTGAGTGAAAGACCTAAACAGATTATACTACCTAGGCAGCAACCCACCGACTTATCATAGGCAAGATAACACACAAATTGTATGCAAGAGCTTACCTTGACAATGAGGGTGATCAGTCCTCGGTTCGGTGTGTCACGGTCTCTGCAGCAAAATCAGCGACAGGTCAGTCTCTCGTGGTGAGCCGGAGTCACGCTCCCCCCCTTTCACGTTGGGCGCCAAATAATGAGGTCGTGAATCTCACTATATCAGGGTCTCTCTCTCTTCAGTCACTTGCTCCAAATTCAATCATGCATGCGCTAGCTCACTAAGAAAGACTCTGACACCAGGTTCAGCTTCAATCTCAGTACATGCGTTATCATGGGGGTAACACAGGAACTGCCGAGTTTTTGTATTACAATCTATTTATATCAAAGTAGGCTAACACTAGCCAATCATTCAATGCCACACCTACTATGCGGCAAAGCTTATCCAATTATTACATTAGTTAGTAGAAAAAAGGCACAATGGGGGCAGGGGTCTTGTCGGCTGATGCAAGTTTCACAGGAATGCCGTGTGTCCTTGCTTTCTGAAGTTATGTTTCGTTTTCTCTGTAATCAGTCGGCTTTAGGTCACTTTGCTACTTCCTTATTGCGTGGGCGTGGGCGAGAGTCTGTGCAAGCGGAATTTCACGGTCACCTCGGATAGAAAACAGTATTAGTAAAAAGACACAGCAAACAGACATAAGATGGAGACGAGTGGTTTCTATAAAAGCATAGAGATATGATCTCCATATTTTATCCTTCACACAAGCTGTTAAGGATTAAAGTACAAGATTCATAAAATTAACGACTACGTGGGTGTTCAAAGCTAAATACATACTTTACAGTACTTTAATTTCAAAAGGCAGTTCATCATACTGTAATAATACACCCCCAAATACAGTATGTAAAAAGCACAAAAATCAACCATGTGCAGTCAAACACACAGTGTCGCGGTCAAAAGCTACAGCGCAGATTGAACTTCGTAAAACAGTAAGATGGTTTTGGCAGGCTTGTGAAAAAAAAGGGTTTGGTTTGTGGAGAAAAAAAAATTACATTCAGTACTGTACAGCAGCACAGCACTGCTAAATGCATGTATACTTTAAATATGCAAATTTACAATTACTGCGCGCGCACACAGACTGTGTACTGACGCGGGCTGAACCGCGAAGGTATTAGACTTCCAAGACAACAGCTCACAAACGCCCCCCTGAGATTTTACACGGCATTGCAGTATTGCGGACAGCGAGAATAAAATGCTAATATCACGAGCGCGAAAATACCGCAGTTCACTCCGGGCGAAAACGACATAAAACCGCACCTAAACGGGATAATCTGAAAGCTGCGGGTCTAGCCGCCTTAGACTCAGCTCGGTCGCCACTATATATATATATATATATATATATATATATATGCAGTGGTTGACAAATCCCCAAAAAATCTACTCGCCACCTAGTACCAAACGTGTGCTGCTTGGGCCAATATTTACTCGCCCGGGGGTTAAATCCACTCGCCCGGGGCGAGCAAATGTATAGGTTTGTCGAACACTGTATATATGTATATATATACATACACACATATATATATATATATATATATATATATATATATATATACATACCCACATATATATATATATATATATATATATATATATATATATATATATACACACATATATATATATACAGGTAAACCCCGTTATAGCGCGGTCCTCAGGGTCCACCCCGAGACCACAGCGTTAGTAACGGGGTCGCGCTAATTTAAAAAAAAATGGCCGCCGCGCGCCTGATCGGGAGAGAGGGAGTGAGGAGGGAAGGAAGGAAGAAGTGGCCGGAAGCCCTACACGTCCCCTAGCAACGACGAGTCCAGCCGCAACCTGCACCTTACCTCCCACCACCGGCATCCATTTCCTCCCCCCAGGCCCCCACACCTACCGGAACCTCCGCGGCATAACCCACGCGGCCCTCCGAGTCCCAGCCTGCTCCTCACTCACCCCCCCTCCTCCCGACACCGCCCCCTCCTCCCGACACCCTCCCCCCTCCTCCCGACACCCCCCCTCCTTCCGACACCCCCCCTCCTCCTGACACCCCCCCTCCTCTCGACACCCCACCTCCTCCCGACACCCCCCTCCTCCCGACACCCCCCTCCTCCCGACACCCCCCTCCTCCCGACACCCCCCCCCCCTCCTCCTGATGCCAGCTCCGCTCCGATCTCAGCAGCCGACACCAAAGGTAGGGGGGGGGGGAGTGGGAGGTGTGGTGTAGTGTGCTGTGAGAGTGTGTTGTGAGTGCTGTCAGAGTGTGCTGTGAGAGCTGTGTGCTGTGAGAGTGTGCTGTGAGTGCTGTGTGCTGTAAGAGTGTGCTGTGAGTGCTGTGTGCTGTCAGAGTGTGCTGTGAGAGCTGAGTGCAGAGTGCAGTGTGCGGTGTGTGCAGTGAGAGTGTGCTGTGAGTGCTGTGTGCTGTGAGAGCTGAGTGCAGTGTGCAGTGTGCGGTGTGTGCTGTGAGAGTGTGCTGTGAGTGCTGTGTGCTGTAAGAGTGTGCTGTGAGTGCTGTGTGCTGTCAGAGTGTGCTGTGAGAGCTGAGTGCAGAGTGCAGTGTGCGGTGTGTGCTGTGAGAGTGTGCTGTGAGTGCTGTGTGCTGTAAGAGTGTGCTGTGAGTGCTGTGTGCTGTCAGAGTGTGCTGTGAGAGCTGAGTGCAGAGTGCAGTGTGCGGTGTGTGCAGTGAGAGTGTGCTGTGAGTGCTGTGTGCTGTGAGAGCGTGCTGTAA
>NC_134497.1:33748073-33763073 GCF_040206685.1 Ascaphus truei | reverse complement strand
AGAGAGGGAGAGGGTGACACAGAGGGAGAGGGTGACAGAAAGAGGGAGAGGGTGACAGAGAGAGAAAGAGGGCGACACAGGGAGAGGGCGACACAGGGAGAGGGTGACACAGGGAGACGGAGAGGGTGGGTCACACAGGGAGAGGGTGACACGGAGAGGGAGGGTGACAGGGAGCGGGACAGGTTGACACAGGGAGAGGGAGAGGGTGACACAGGGAGAGGGAGGGTGACACAGGGAGAGGGAGGGTGACACAAGGAGAGGGAGGGGGTGACACAGGGAGAGGGAGAGGGTGACACAGGGAGAGGGTGACACAGGGAGAGGGTGACACAGGGAGAGGGTGACACAGGGAGAGGGTGACACAGGGAGAGGGAGAGGGTGGGTGAAACAGGGAGAGGGTGGGTGACACAGGGAGAGGGAGGGTGACACAGGGAGAGGGAGGGTGACACAGGGAGAGGGAGAGGGTGACACAGGGAGAGGGTGACACAGGGAGAGGGTGACACAGGGAGCGTGTAGGTGACACAGGGAGAGGGTGGGTGACACAGGGAGAGGGAGGGTGACACAGGGAGAGGGAGGGTGACACAGGGAGAGGGAGGGTGACACAGGGAGAGGGAGGGTGACACAGGGAGAGGGAGGGTGACACAGGGAGAGGGTGACACAGGGAGAGGGAGAGGGTGACACAGGGAGAGGGTGACACAGGGAGAGGGTGACACAGGGAGAGGGTGACACAGGGAGAGGGTGACACAGGGAGAGGGTGACACAGGGAGAGGGTGACACAAGGAGAGGGAGAGGGTGACACAGGGAGAGGGAGAGGGTGACACAGGGAGAGGGAGAGGGTGACACAGGGAGAGGGAAAGAGAGAGGGTGACACACTCACAGACACACAGACACTCACTCTCACTCAGACAAACACACACACACACACACACACACACACACACACACACAGTTTGTCACTCACACACGCACACACACACACACACAAACACTCACCTGCACGGCAGTGGGCCCGTCACACAGCAGGAGGGGTCGCACATGGCAGCGGGGGCAGCACCGGGTGAGGGATTTCCCCTGCGTAGAGCAGGCTTAGAGCAGGGAGTAGCTCCTTTTAGGGGATTTCCCCTGCTTAGAGCAGGGAGTAGCTCCGGTTAAGGGATTTCCCCTGCTTAGAGCAGGGAGTAGCTCCGGTTAGGGGATTTCCCCTGCTAACATCTGAGCTGGCCATCAGAGCAGGAGAAGAGCAGGGCTGATGGATTGCCCGATGGGAGGGTGGGGGGCGGATGGCCGGATACGAGGGGGGGGCGGATGGCTCGATGGGAGGGGGGGGCGGATGGCCCGATGGGAGGGGGGGGCGGATGGCCCGATGGGTGGGAGGGGGGGGGTGACAGATGGCCCGATGGGAGGGAGGGGGGGGTGACAGATGGCCCGATGGGAGGGAGGGGGGGGTGACAGATGGCCCTGCAGGGGCTTGAGGCAGACAGGCGTGGAAGGGGCTGGCTGCCGGAAGGGGGAGGAGTGGAAGCGCTGAGGAGGGAGGCCACTGCTCAGAGAGCCGGAGGCGGGGTAATCTCCCCCAACAACATGAACCCGCCTCCGGCTTTTTTTTTTTTTCTCCAGCGCGAGCGCAGGAAAAACAGCAGCGCGAGCGCGGGAAATTTAAAAAACACATGTGTGCTGCTTGGGCCAATATTTACTCGCCCGGGGGTTAAATCCACCCGCCCCAGGCGAGTAAATGTATATAATTGTCGAACACTGTATATATATATATATATATATATATATATATATATACACATATATATATACATATATATATATATATATATATATATATATATATATATATGTAGAGGTATCAGTACCGTGTTAGCCGAGCTTCAATAATCAAAAAATAAATAGATGATACCGTTCTGTGGCTAACGAAATGCTTATATATATATATATATATATATATATATATATATATATATATATATATATATATATACTATTATTATATATATACATATACATATACACATTGACCGTACGATACCGGTTGCAACACAACATCAAGGGACAGCACGCAGGTACTGCTGCGGCAGCTTTTATTCTAACAAATCACCGGTTTTTACCTGGCTTGTTCCTGGAATGCGACGCTGTTCACCTGGCGCATGCCGCGTTCATCTTGCGTTCCCAGCCACGGGTCATGCTCGGCTGATGCGTTTATTGATAATGGTTCGGATTTTAATAAGCTGCAATGCTTCGCGTGTCCGCCAGATGGCAGATATTCATGAATTGTAATGCGCCGAATCAGTAATGTATCGGCTTGCAGGTGTTTCGTTTAAAAAAGATACTGTGCCACAGTGTGCTATTGTAACTTGGCCTTGGCCTTGAGACTGAAGGAAGAGGTTGCAAAAATGTATCAATTTAGGCTTTTCATATTAAAGAAAGACAAAGACCAGTTTCAGTTACAGTATTCTCCAGAGACCCACCCGCCATGAGTGTTTAAGTGCAGCCCGCTTTCCAAAAACCCGACAGAAGTTACGCGTATTTAATATGGGCCGCGATTAATGCAACAAATGATAAGATGGCAACAGTTGCTCAAATTTATCAGTATTTTATCGAAAACTATGACTTTTACAAATTTTCGCCAACTCCTCATACGTGGAAGCGTGCAGTAAGGAAAAGGTTATGTAGCGATCCCTGTTTTCATCGTATTGAGCCACAATTTGTTGGAGGGTATTGGTGTGTTTCACCAGATTTTTCCCGTATCTATGATCATGAAGGCGGCAAAAGGCGAAGGGTCGTGTTAAAACCAACTAAGAAGCGACAGTCGCTGCCAAGCAAGGCACCAGCACCAGCACCGGCTTCCAATGACGCTCCCAACGTTAGTGACAACCCTGAGCCTGAGTCGGATTTCGCGTGCAGTTTTGCTGAAGCTTGCATGTACCTAAGCAATTTCCAGCCTCACCAGCTGACTACAGGTGGACTAGTCCCGCTGCAAACTATCGACGTGGATGATCAAGAAAGCTGGACTGGCAGTGGACTGGTGACGGCGCCAGCTGAATGGGAAATTCTATGGTGAGTACTGTATTGTTGCCGTATTATTTTGGTGGGGCTGGCTGGGTACTTCTTTAGGGGGCTGACCATTACTGTACATTAAAACTTTTCTTTTTGTTTTTCCTCAGAAAAGAAAACGGCGAATAGGGGGATTTCGATGGATAATATTGTACTGTATGCTGATGTTTTCCGGCCGTACAGTATACTGTGTAATAAACCCGAAAAAATAAAACTATGCATTTATTCTACATGTTCAGTATCGTTTCATTATGTGTCTTCTACAGTATACTGTACAGTGGTATACAGTGCCTAACATCTATGGGAAAAATGAATTTTATCTCTAGGTGCCCTAGAACAGAAGTTCCCACACCAATTGCCCTAGTTCCCACGCCAATTGCGCGCTCATTGCTCTTTTTATACAATGTTGCTGATCTTGCGGCTTTGCGGTCAGGCAGTAAAAAAACAGTGCAGTAAGCCTCGACATTTGTTACACTGTCAAAGGAGCACATGGAAACAATGTGAGACAAATCAACATGTTCTTTTATTGGTGGAGTCAGTACAAAAATATTTATTTACAAATACTGTACAATGTTGAAACATTTAACAGCAATTCAAACCATCAACAGGTGTATGGTTTACTGCTACAGTACAGTACCTGTGTGAAAACATTTGTCAGCCAGTATGGTTTAGTCACGTGTTTTAAATACAATACAGTACATTCTTTAATATCTTTAAAATATAAATATATAAATATAATTTAAAATAATCCGTTCTGTGGGTCTGAGCGGGGTGAGTTTGCACCAGTGCAGTCCTAGAGGGCAGCAAACAGGGCAGGTTTTTAGGGCAACCTTGAAAACCGTGCCTGTTTGCGGCCCTCAGGGACTGGAGTCGTGCATGTCCTGTGTAAAAAAACACACAATAATACATACTGCAGCCTTTATTAAATACTTCTGGCAGATTGAAATCGGAGAAACATTTACAAAACATTTGTAAAACATGGAGATACATGAAAAATGGACGTTTATACTGTATGAATATTAATTTATAATATATATATACAGTATATATAGTATATATATAGAAAATCTTCTGTTTGTTTTTGGTGCATGGGGCACAGGGAGTTAAAGTGACTTGCTTTTTATGTACTGTATTTGGGGGTTTATTCATCAAATTATTATGATGAACTGACTTTTGAAATTACAGTGCTGTTAACTATTTCAGCCACACACCTCCAGAGTCATTCATTTTCTGCAGTTGCAGTACTTTTATCCCTCCCTAGCCAAGCGTCAATCGGCTGAGTCACCCTATCCTACCAACCCCCTCTCTCCACTGGCTCGTTAATCTTCTGCATATTGCCAGTGTGTTCTTAATCCGCCCATAGCCGAGCTACAAAGACTCAGTACGCCTGCGTCTAATCACACCATCCCCCTCCCCCAACCCTTAGAGGCCTGTTTTGTTAACGGTAACGCTTTGGAAAATCCCCTCTCGAATTTGAAATGTAAATCTGATGTGCACAGCACTGTGAGAATTGAGAGTAAACTGATATTTCATCAGGGAAAAAAAATTCAAAGATAAAAATAATCATGAATAATACATACAGTACTGCAGCCTTTATTAAATTCTTCTGACAGATTGAAATCGGAGAAACATTTACAAAATATTCTTATTCATTAGTGCACTGTAGGGGTGGTTGTCAATGATTATGATTCGCAGGAAAGTGATTAAATATTTATTTTATTTTATCAGGAACCAAAAAATACAAATATAAAAATAATCAGGAATAATACATAATGCAGTCTTTATTAAGTTCTTTTGGCAGCTTGAAATTGGATAACCATTTGGAAAACATTTGTAAAACATGGGAAACATGAGTAATGCACATTTATAAGAATATTATTTAATACTATATACAGTACTGTAATGTACTGTATAATATATATACTATATACTGTATAGTAATATTATTTTTTCCGTCTTTATCTTTTCCTCATTCTGTCTGCAGTACAGTAGTTCATTGAGAGAGGAGAGGTTTTGTGTACATCATTACTGCTGTTTATATACTGTACATTTGACTGTACTGTACAAGCAGATTTGACTGGACACAACACCCCCACCTCCCCCTAGGCCACCCTTTTTCCTGAAACGACAAGAAAACAAAAAATTAGTGCAGTTACTGTACTGTATGTATGTACTGTACTGTATTATGGCATTGCGTGATGTGTAGAACGTGATGTGTGATGTGTATAACTGCTGTAGGTGGCTGGTGCAGCTTTCTCAACTAGTCTACTGTATACTGTAACTACTGTATACTCTGACTACTGTTAAATTCTATGTACTGTACTGTAACCTGATGGCTGGTGCTGCTCTCTCTGTAAAGAAAAAACTAACTACTGTATACTCTTACTATCTGGAAAGAAAAAATCTGTGCCATACTTACCTGTATCATACTGTACTTACAATACTACAGCACAGTACTACTTTCCTGATGCTTGCCCATTACGCGCGATGACAATGGGCAACACAGTGGCAATATGGTCTATATATTTATTGCAGCGTTCCACGGTGAGTACATCGTTCCAAAAACTCTTTATGCCTTTCGACAACTCGTCCTTTTTGGAGGGTTTCGCCACTTTCCGGATATGGTCCTTCAGCTGATGCCAGACCATTTCGATTGGATTGAAGTCTGGCGATCTGTCATTGGAAAGAAAGGACAATTGGTTTAAGAGCTAAAAACAGTGGGGAACAAAAATGGGACACGGTCTACTGCACTTACTCCGCTGGCGTCTTCACCCAGTGGATGCCGCGCGCAAGGATATGCGCCGTTGACGCGGTGTGCTTGGGATTGTTGTCCTGGTAGAAGCGGTGACCATTGGGGAACTCGCGTGTGATGTATTGCACTATCTCGGGCACAATGTTGTCTTGGAAGAAAGCTTTATTCATGATTCCTATAGCAAGAAAAGAAAAGTGCTCAAAAAACTGCACAATAGTACAGTACAGTGCATACGGTAAGGCAACACTAGTCAAATACAGTGCATTAGACGAGATTATATTTGATACATTTTACCTTCAAAGATGACAATGCATCCCGGTCCACGCCTAGAGATGGCACCCCACACATGCAGCTTCACAGGGTGTTTTGGCCGCGGCTTCAAAGATATGCAGCCTTTTTTGTGGAATGCAAAGCTTGCAAATCTCTCCAGTGACACAGTAGACTCATCAGTGAAGATACAATCCTGGAAAGTCTCCCCACTGTCGATCCATGCCTGGGCCTGGAGCTCTCTTTTGATTTTGTTTGCGTCCCGTATCATGGGGTACGCTCTGTAATGACAAGGAATAAAATTTTTAGCAGCACAGTGCAGTACAGTTTGCCTAAACAACACTTTTACCTCCTGTACTGTCCAGTACTAACCTCACACGTCCATATTTCCATCCAATGCTGCGTCTCATTTCTTTATGCTGGTCTCGGATACAGTCAGATTGTGCTTTTCCTGCAGAGTGTTTTTAACCCTTAATGCACTCCTCATCATTCTCCTCACTTATTTTGTCCACCAGAAGAGTTGTCTCCCTACAATGTAAAGAAAATATATTGTTTTATTAATATGCAGCAATATAAAATGTATATAAATATAATGTTGTAATATACAGTAAATATAAATAGACAAAATATATATACTGTTGTACTATAAATATAAATATACAAAATAAATATACTGTTGTAATATAAATATACATCCTATATATACCGTTGTAAGATAAATAGAAATATACAAAAAATGTATACTGCTGTACTATAAATATAAATAGACAAACTATGTTGTAATATAAATCAACAGAAATAACAACAGTATTACAGTAGATACAGAACTGTACTGTAGATGTACTGTACTGTACTGTACTGTATGAACAGTTTTCTAGATTTTTCTTTTGTTAAGTTTTATAAATATACTTACGCGTTAGTTACCCTTGGTGCCCTTTTGCGGTCTCTGTTTTTTCCGTATGCATGATAGCACACGGTGGTTGATGGCACAACGAAGTCAGAAGTAGCTAACCAGCGCTGGATATCTGCAATTCGGTGTCCGCTCGTGTACATCTCCTTAATTCGCATGCTGAGATCCTTTGAAATCTTTTTAACAGGCATTGCTGCGAGTAGAAAGAAATACAAACACAAGAATGTATATTCGATGTTTAGTCGATGTGTATTCTATGTGCAGTGAATCCACAAAATGGATGGTGTATTTATACGGTAATGACTCACATTAGAGTACGCCCACTTTCAACAGCTGTACCTGGTCGCCATGCATAAAAGGTTACACACTTTGCATAGCCCATCACTCGATGATCTTTTTCTGAACTTGCCCTTGTCCATATACTGCATTCTGCCTCCTGCTTCCATGGAGCAGCCCCGTTTCTATGGACGCAGGAACCCTCTCGCCTCTGCCGTGCCTGTCAAGCTGAAAAAGCGAAAGGCGGTTGCCGTTTCCACGCCAAAGGCAAAGCGACAGGCTAAGGCCAATAAAGAAAACCTTCTGCTGACCCCAAAGGTTAAGGGTTTTCTTAGACGTCAGCCTTATTATGTGAAGAAGATATACGGTGATGTACTCTCGACACAAAACGAATGGCAGCCAGCCCATCGAACCCGCAGACCACTTCCTCCCATAAGCCTCGACGACTCTGCTGTAGCTGTCCCGGAAATCTTCAGCCCGTCTTCTCCACCCCATCTTCTCCGGTTCCATCTGACGACGCTGCCGCCTCTGAAATCCACGGGTCACTGTCTCCTTTGCGCTTAGACGACTCTGCTTCTCGCCCGGAAATCCAAAGGTCACCTTCTCCATCCCTCTTCGACGACGCTGCCGCTTCTCCTCTACCGGGTTTCCACAGGTCACCTCCTCCACTCTCCATCGATGCCGCTTCTGTCCATGGAACCCCCATCTCATCCTCCGTTGCACCCATCCCCCCAGATGTCCAGACGCCATGCACAAGAAGCAGTTCGTTAGACCGGATGCTGAATGGGATAAGTGTGGATCTCCCCGGGAATTCTATTGTGCTAGCAAAGATAGATCTGCTTCTGGAGACCATGCTAAATGTGGAGCAACGGATGCTACAAATGGAACAACGGATGGATCGACGGATGGAGAAGATAGAGGCTGACATAGCGGGCATACATTATTTGCTCGGTGCTAATGCCCCTGTTTCCCTGATGCTGGAGCAGGGGGGTGACATGGATGTGATGAATGGGACCTTCGACCCCCTTCCATCACCAAGCGCAACCTCTCCACCAGAAGATGTAGTGTACATGTATGCCGTTGAGGAGGACATGACAACCCCGTCAAGACCACGCCAGGAGACAACACGGCGACCACGACCGGAGGAAAGCTTCCTCCCAGACAACCTACCATCGCCCGTCGCCTCAAGCAAACCCGTTCCCAAAAGACCTACACCCGCTCGCATCGAAACAGTGCCCGACATCACCCTGTGCGATATGCCACCGAAGCTCAGGGAGAATTATAGGGTGAAGAGTGCTGGTGTACCCCACAAGTATGCCTTGATCATTTTTAAGCACCATGTTCCCTACTCGTTGTACTGCGAGTAGGCCTTCCAAGTGAACTATGATGGGAATCGCGTAAAAAAGGCACTTCCTGTCAATTTAAGGAAAAACATTGTGGAAGAAATGCGGCGCTTTTATGCAGTTACAGATCCTGTAATGAAAGGCGTTCGAGACTGCATTAATGGCGTTTTGCGCCATGCAAGGAATCGGCCATGGATGGACAATGTGGAGGACTTTCAGTGAGACCATACTGTTGTGCTGAACTGTATTGTACTGTACATGTTTTGCCCTACAGTACCCGCTGTACTTAAAAAAGGAGATATTGTTGTGTGTTTTTTTACACAGGACATGCACAACTCCAGTCCCCGAGGGCCGCAAACAGGCACGGTTTTCAAGGTTGCCCTGAAAACCTGCCCTGTTTGCTGCCCTTTAGGACTGTACTGGTGCAACATCCCACTGTACTGTACTGTATACAGTACTGTGTTTCTTTAATAAAGGAGATGTTACTTAAAATGCTTCAACATTGTATTTGTAAATAAATGTTTTTGAACTGACTGCACCAATAAAAGAACATGTTGATTTGTCTTACTGTACTGTGCATTGTTTCCAT
The DNA here is from genome assembly GCF_040206685.1 of Ascaphus truei. Taxonomy (NCBI): domain Eukaryota; kingdom Metazoa; phylum Chordata; class Amphibia; order Anura; family Ascaphidae; genus Ascaphus; species Ascaphus truei. The sequence continues at coordinate 33,753,879 of NC_134497.1, read as the reverse complement.
TTGCTCCTTTGATAGTACTGTATAACAAAATACAGTGTTTCTAGAATGTCGAGGCTTGCTGCACTGTTTTTTTACTGCCTGATCGCGCAATTGGTGTGGGAACTAGGGCAATTGGCGTGGGAACTAGGGCAATTGGCATGGGAACTTCTGTTCTAGGGCACCTAGAGATAAAATTCATTTTGCCCCTAGATGTTAGGAACCCTCTCACTTCACCCCAACAGGATCCGACCAGTAATGGCGGCGAGAAAGGGTCACGCTGGCGAGGAGGGTCCTACCATTGAGCGTAATGGCGGAGAAAGCTTTGAAACGGCTAAGCCAGAATGAGCAGAAACCTGGAACCCACAACTCCGGTTCTGTTCAACCTAGAGGGCTCAGATTCGGTCACCATGTAGTCCTAGTTGCGGCAGGGTTGCATGGCAAATTGCGACCCTCTCGTGGCAACAGAACGGAGTCAGGGTAATGTTAAAGTTCAGGTTTCTGCCATTGACATGCATGGCAGAAAAAAAAGCCACTTTGGTAATGTGCTTTTAAACTGTCTTTTGGTATCTCGGTTCCGGGGGTCGTGGAAGGCTGATATTTTGCCACTATGGCAAGGGCCCTTCAGCATGAGGACCAGGCAAATTTCAACCCGCTCAGACCCACAGAACGGATTATTTTAAATTATATTCGCGCAATTGGCGTGGGAACTACTTAGGGCCTCGGTCAAGTTCACGGCCAATTGGCGTGGGAACTTCTGTTCTAGGGCACCTAGAAATAAAATTCATTTTGCCACGAGATGTTAGGAACCCTCTCACTTGACCCCAACAGAGTCCGAGCATGTACAGTACTGTACTTTAAAATAAATTAAATATGCAATTTTACTATTACTGCGCGCAGACGCACAGACTGTGTACTGACGTACTGTAGGTTGAACCGCGAAGGTATTAGACTTCAAAGACAACAGCTCGCAAACGCCCCCTTGAGTTTTTACACGGCATTGCAGAATTGCAGACAGCGGAAATAAAATGCCTAAATCACGGGCGCGAAAATAACACAATACACTCCGGGCGAAAACGACACAAAACCGCACATAACCGGGATAATCTGAAATTCGCGGAGCTAGCCAAGTTAGAATAAAGTTGGTCTCCTCTGTAAGTAAAACATACATTTTCTATATTTGATAGAAGACACAAACACCGACGATTCGGTCCCCCAGTGGACCACCTTGAGAAAGGTCCACTGGGGGACCGAAACGTCGGTTTTTGTGTCTTCTATCAAATATAGAAAATGTATGATTTACTTACCTGCGTGCTGTCCCTTGATGTTGCAACCGGTATCGTATGGTCTGTTATTGCTTTATGGGATAAGCACCAAAACTTATTTACTTGCATATGGTGTGCCGGCTGTGCATTGGATTCTATATACTGTATACACATATATATATATACATATATATATATACACATTGTGACATAGTCCAAAGATGTTAGGCAGCTTTCTGCCCCATTTTAGAGCAGAAAGTGCAGGAATAGTTACAAATGATCCGTTCCACAGCTTCCCATTAACTCAGGCAGCTGGATGGAAAATCCAGACCACAGATTACAATGGCTCTAGTTCTCCCTCACCTGCTCTTCTAATCACATGCACAGGTATTTAGAGCAGAGAGGTTTTGCATTTCTCTCTCTCTCTCCTTAGAGCCTGGAGGCTGGGGGTATCGCTGCTCCCCTGCATCCAGTGTCGGGGTTGATGGCCCCTCCACGTATCACAGTACCAGAGGATTTGCCTGGATACCACGAACAGATAAGACAAAACAAATGGTTACTGCTGTTGCTAAAAGACTGTGCTGTATCTTGTGACCCTAAATGAGAGAGCATTGTTTTAAGCTGGGGAACCAGTTTAGTTGGCCAGCAGCTGTTAGAGAGACTGATTCTGATGTGTAGTTAGATCCCTGAAAGGGATAGGATTTTGCTTATATGATTTTGGTTTTATTTCTTGAAATAACAGTGTGGGAAATATTGTAACACTGAAATATGTGAACTGCTGAATGAAAGTATCTGAGTACCTCTAACCTTCACATGTTAAAGCTGCAGTACCTTACTTGGATGAAAAGAAAGCAGGCAGAAGCCTGAGATAAGCAGCATACTTTGCATGATCCTGTTTGTTGTATAATTAACCCTAGAAGACTGTGTCGGGAAGAACCCAGACAGACGTCAGCACTACAAAAGAGGGGCGTTTGTCACATATGGTGGAGAATGCGGGCAGACACTAAAAAAGTCTGTGGGTTTGCAAATAAATGCGGGGGTTTAAAATGGCCGCCGAGCTGAACTAAAGTACAGATGCTATGAGTGAAGTCTGTCCCACTGTGTATATCAGTTGTGCTTCTAGCATACACAGAGAATGTACGAAGTGTGGATGCAATAGCACCCTGAACCCAAACAGAAAACCAAAATGTTTTGCTGAAAAAGAAGAAAAAAAAAAAAATTGCATCTAGCAAATGCTGTTTGTAAAGCTAATGCCTTTTGCTGAAGTGAGTGAATTTGCAGCTAGCAAGTGCTGTATGCAAGTTGCTGAAGTGAGTGAAATTGCAGCTAGCAAATTGTCCCTGCCGGGTTTCTAAAATGGCCGACGTGAAATGTTTGTTTTGTAATGTACATAATCATGAAAAACAGTGTCCCTTCAGGCCATACGATGATGATGACGACTCGTATGTGGCCCCTGGAGGAGAGTCGTACCCACAGATGAATTTAGTATGCTGGGCCTGTCATAAAGTAGGTCACATGGAAGATGTGTGCCCCAAAATTTTCAAAGACAAACAGCTGCAAAAGCAAGCAACGCCCTATGAGTGCAAGCAAGATGTGGAAGCTGATACCAGTGAGTGTGTGCCCAGTACCACTGATATCTCTGGAGCTAATAAAGCAAAAAGAAAGAAGAAGAAAAAGAAAACTGTTCCTCAAGTCACAGGGGAAGTGACCGAGCCACTTGAACCTGCGCTGTCAGGACATGCGTCAGAAAGGCGCCGAGATGTGCTGCAGGCCGGAGTGACCGGCAGAATTGTCACGGGAACAGTGGCAAAGGAAAAGGAGGAGCAAAGGGAAGCTGAATCCTTGAACCAGGATAAAGAGGCTTTGGTTTCTGCACTCCAAGCTGCCCGCCATAATTATGAAGTCCTGTGGCAGGATTTGGTGAAGGAGCGAGAATGGAGCAAGAAGGAGCGAGAATGTTGGATGGAAGAGCGAGAATCGAACGCCGAATTACAGAGGTGTATACTTCCAGCTTTACAGGAGTACGAGGCTTTGAAGAAAACAGAGTCTCTCTTACGGAGGGAGCTGGAAGAGGTGACGACTAGGCTGGAAAAGGCCAACCCCGTAATGGCTATCCTAAAACAGAAATACGGGAAGGCTCTACAAGAGGTTCACGCGCTCAGCACAGAGGTGCAAAACTCACGCCTGGAGGGCCACGGTCTGAACACAGAGCTGGGAATGTTGAAGAAAACCCATGAGATTGCCCTGAGTGAGTTAGAGACTGTAAAGCAAGAAAATGAGACTCTGAAATTGGAAAATTCAGATTTGACTGACCAAGCAGAAAAAGTAAAGAAACAGTTGACTCAGGAAAAATTAGAAGTGCAGGAAGCACTACAGAATGCATTGATGCACACTCAGAGCCAGCACCAGGAAGAAATGGACGCTCTGAGAACAGAATTGCGACATATATGCACAAAACAGAATTCTCTCGTGGAGGAACTTAACGTTTTGAAAAAGGAGAAAAGCGTTAGAATAATTCAGAAGCACTGCAAAGCTCTTATCCAAGGAAGAAGGGAAAGAGAAAATTATCGGCGTAAACGCGCCGCAACTATCATCCTACAGGCTGCCTACAGAGGGATGAAAATTCGTCAGTTTAATCGCCGTAATAAAGCAGCCTGTGTACTTCAATCATTCTACCGTGCCCGCATGGTACGAAACAGGTTCCTCATTATGAAAGGAGCAACTATAAAGATCCAGTCTCTGACTAGGATGACACAGAACAGGATTCGCTATCAAACCCTGAGAAATGCGTCACTGGTTATACAGCGGTATTTCCGCCTTAATAAATGTAGGCCTCAGGAAAGAGAGGCCCAAGACTACATGCCTGCCGGCTGCAAAGGTAAAATGCCACAGGGTATAGCCGGAGTTAGTGAGAACCCCATCAAGGTAATCAGTGCTTCATCTTCTAAGTACCATATAATTGCCCCAGAGGGGAAATCCCAAATCTCTGAGAGTGATGGTCTTGAGAAAATACATGGCAGTAAGAAGTACCATAAAGGTTCAAAGGTTGCAAAGCAAAAGCGACGAAGGTCAACGCGGGCCTTGAATTTTTCCGGATCTCGCCACTCTGGGCCACAATATAAAGACAAAGACTATCCGGCCCCAGAGTTCTGTCAGGGGCTAAAGAAACAGTCCAGTCATTTGCAGTTTGCAGCGGCCTATGAAATAAAGTCAGGAAATATAATGGACTGGAAGTCAAAGAAAAAAAAAATGTGTTTGGGGAATTGACCGATATTGTTTCTGTTATTACACGTGTGGACTATGTCACGGACACTTAACTATGCAAATAAGCTATTGTAGTTAAGGTATATTAGGCCTCTAGAATAAGCATTTTGTCAATGTTACAGTGTTATATTGGTTCTCTGTGTTGAAAATGTAGCTAAACTACAAATTAATATACAGGGTTGATGGCCCTTTCAGTTGGTAAATTATATAATGAGGTTCATATTCTAGAGTAGAACAACCCAGGGAGGTAATAGAAATTGTCTGGTTTTCTGAATATATTTAGCATATCCTGGGTTGTAAGAATGTGTGCTAGACACTTATTTTTCAAAATAGTTCCCTAATAGAGAGCAACAAAATATGTTTGCCAAATATAGTCTCTTATGACGAAACCTATTGTCCATAATTGCCGTGGGAAAAGTTCATATTCGTGTCATGTAAATACTTAATGTTGTACTGAGGAGTTAGCTCAAGTATTTCAGGTAGGACGCTCACCCCAGTGAGGTCCATGGCCGCTCACCCCAGTAGGTGTGAGCTGGGGAGGGGGATATGTGACATAGTCCAAAGATGTTAGGCAGCTTTCTGCCCCATTTTAGAGCAGAAAGTGCAGGAATAGTTACAAATGATCCGTTCCACAGCTTCCCATTAACTCAGGCAGCTGGATGGAAAATCCAGACCACAGATTACAATGGCTCTAGTTCTCCCTCACCTGCTCTTCTAATCACATGCACAGGTATTTAGAGCAGAGAGGTTTTGCATTTCTCTCTCTCTCTCCTTAGAGCCTGGAGGCTGGGGGTATCGCTGCTCCCCTGCATCCAGTGTCGGGGTTGACGGCCCCTCCACGTATCACAGTACCAGAGGATTTGCCTGGACACCACGAACAGATAAGACAAAACAAATGGTTACTGCTGTTGCTAAAAGACTGTGCTGTATCTTGTGACCCTAAATGAGAGAGCATTGTTTTAAGCTGGGGAACCAGTTTAGTTGGCCAGCAGCTGTTAGAGAGACTGATTCTGATGTGTAGTTAGATCCCTGAAAGGGATAGGATTTTGCTTATATGATTTTGGTTTTATTTCTTGAAATAACAGTGTGGGAAATATTGTAACACTGAAATATGTGAACTGCTGAATGAAAGTATCTGAGTACCTCTAACCTTCACATGTTAAAGCTGCAGTACCTTACTTGGATGAAAATAAAGCAGGCAGAAGCCTGAGTTAAGCAGCATAATACTTTGCATGATCCTGTTTGTTGTATAATTAACCCCTCAGCACTACAAAAGAGGGGCGTTTGTCACAACATATATA